>NC_086444.1:1085895798-1086163298 GCF_028390025.1 Pseudophryne corroboree
CGTGGTCACCAGGACCCAGTCCTGAATGCCGAATCTGCGGCCCTTTAGTAGATGAGCACTCTGCAGCCACCGCAGAAGAAACACCCTTGTCCTTGGAGACAGGGTTATCCGCTGATGCATCTGAAGATGCGCTCTGGACCATTTCTCCAGCAGATCCCACTGAAAAGTTATTGCGTGAAATCTGCCGAATGGAATCGCTTCGTAAGAAGCCACCATTTTTCCCAGGACCCTTGTGCAATGATGCACTGACACTTTTCCTGGTTTTAGGAGGTTCCTGACTAGCTCGGGTAACTCCCTGGCTTTCTTCTCCGGGAGAAACACCCTTTTCTGGACTGTGTCCAGAATCATCCCTAGGAACAGCATACGTGTCGTCGGAAACAGCTGCGGTTTTGGAATATTTAGAATCCACCCGTGCTGTCGTAGAACTACTTGAGATAGTGCTACTCCGACCTCCAACTGTTCTCTGGACCTTGCCCTTATCAGGAGATCGTCCATTTTCTTTGAAGAAGAATCATCATTTCGGCCATTACCTTGGTAAGGACCCGGGGTGCCGCGGACAATCCAACCGGCAGCGTCTGAAACTGATAGTGACAGTTCTGTACCACGAACCTGAGGTACCCTTGGTGAGAAGGGCAAATTGGGACATGGAGGTAAGCATCCCTGATGTCCCGGGACACCATATAGTCCCCTTCTTCCTGGTTCGCTATCACTGCTCTGAGTGACTCCATCTTGATTTGAACCTTTGTATGTAAGTGTTCAAATATTTCAGATTTAGAATAGGTCTCACCGAGCCGTCTGGCTTCAGTACCACAATATAGTGTGGAATAATACCCCTTTCCTTGTTGTAGGAGGGGTGCTTTGATTATCACCTGCTGGGAATACAGCTTGTGAATTGTTTCCAATACTGCCTCCCTGTCGGAGGGAGACGTTGGTAAAGCAGACTTCAGGAACCTGCGAGCGGGAGACGTCTCGAATTTCCAATCTGTACCCCTGGGATACTACTGCGTGCTGAAACTCTTGAGACGACCCCCCACCGCACCTGAGTCCACTTGTACGGCCCCAGCGTCATGCTGAGGACTTGGCAGAAGCGGTGGAGGGCTTCTGTTCCTGGGAATGAGCTGCCTGCTGCAGTCTTCTTCCCTTTCCTCTATCCCTGGGCAGATATGACTGGCCTTTTGCCCGCTTGCCCTTATGGGGACTTAGGCTGAAAAGACGGTGTCTTTTTCTCCTTTATACGGCAATACTTCCATGTGCCGTTTGGAATCTGCATCACCTGACCACTGTCGTGTCCATAACCATCTTCTGGCAGATATGGACATCGCACTTACTCTTGATGCCAGAGTGCAAATATCCCTCTGTGCATCTCGCATATATAGAAATGCATCCTTTAAATGCTCTATAGTCAATAAAATACTGTCCCTGTCAAGGGTATCAATATTTTCAGTCAGGGAATCCGACCAAGCCACCCCAGCGCTGCACATCCAGGCTGAGGCGATCGCTGGTCGCAGTATAACACCAGTATGTGTGTATATACTTTTTAGGATATTTTCCAGCCTCCTATCAGCTGGCTCCTTGAGGGCGGCCCTATCTGGAGACGGTACCGCCACTTTGATAAGCGTGTGAGCGCCTTATCCACCCTAAGGGGTGTTTCCCAACGCGCCCTAACTTCTGGCGGGAAAGGGTATACCGCCAATAATTTTCTATCGGGGGAAACCCACGCATCATCACACACTTCATATAATTTATCTGATTCAGGAAAAACTACAGGTAGTTTTTTCACACTCCACATAATACCCTTTTTTATGGTACTTGTAGTATCAGAAATATGTAACACCTCCTTCATTGCCCTTAACATGTAACGTGTGGCCCTAATGGAAAATACGTTTGTTTCTTCACCGTCGACACTGGTGTCAGTGTCCGTGTCTGTGTCGACCGACTGAGGTAAATGGGCGTTTTAAAGCCCCTGACGGTGTTTGAGACGCCTGGACAGGTACTAATTTGTTTGCCGGCCGTCTCATGTCGTCAACCGACCTTGCAGCGTGTTGACATTATCACGTAATTCCTTAAATAAGCCATCCATTCCGGTGTCGACTCCCTAGAGAGTGACATCACCATTACAGGCAATTGCTCCGCCTCCTCACCAACATCGTCCTCATACATGTCGACACACACGTACCGACACACACAGCACACACACAGGGAATGCTCTGATAGAGGACAGGACCCCACTAGCCCTTTGGGGAGACAGAGGGAGAGTTTGCCAGCACACACCAAAACGCTATAATTATACAGGGACAACCTTTATATAAGTGTTTTCCCTTATAGCATCTTAATATATAATCATATCGCCAAATAAGTGCCCCCCCTCTCTGTTTTAACCCTGTTTCTGTAGTGCAGTGCAGGGGAGAGCCTGGGAGCCTTCACACCAGCAGTTCTGTGAGGGAAAATGGCGCTGTGTGCTGAGGAGAATAGGCCCCGCCCCCTTTTCGGCGGGCTTCTTCTCCCGTTTTTCTGACAACCTGGCAGGGGTTAAATACATCCATATAGCCCCAGAGGCTATATGTGATGTATTTTTAGCCAGTATAGGTACTTTCATTGCTGCCCAGGGCGCCCCCCCCAGCGCCCTGCACCCTCAGTGACCGTTGGTGTGAAGTGTGCTGAGAGCAATGGCGCACAGCTGCAGTGCTGTGCGCTACCTCATGAAGACTGAGAAGTCTTCAGCCGCCGATTTCTGGACCTCTTCTCTCTTCAGCATCTGCAAGGGGGTCGGCGGCGCGGCTCCGGTGACCCATCCAGGCTGTACCTGTGATCGTCCCTCTGGAGCTAGTGTCCAGTAGCCTAAGAAGCCAATCCATCCTGCACGCAGGTGAGTTCACTTCTTCTCCCCTAAGTCCCTCGTTGCAGTGAGCCTGTTGCCAGCAGCACTCACTGAAAATAAAAAACCTAATAAAACTTTTACTCTAAGCAGCTCTTTAGGAGAGCCACCTAGATTGCACCCTTCTCGGCCGGGCACAAAAACCTAACTGAGGCTTGGAGGAGGGTCATAGGGGGAGGAGCCAGTGCACACCACCTGATCCTAAAGCTTTTACTTTTGTGCCCTGTCTCCTGCGGAGCCGCTATTCCCCATGGTCCTGACGGAGTCCCAGCATCCACTAGGACGTCAGAGAAAATGTTGTTTGTGCATGTTATTCCTAGCCATGTTCAGATCGTACATAAAGGGGGTAATTCCAAGTTGATCACAGCAGGAATTTTTTTAGCAGTTGGGCAAAACCATGGCCCTCATTCCGAGTTGTTCGCTCGCAAGGCGATTTTAGCAGAGTTACACACGCTAAGCCGCCGCCTACTGGGAGTGAATCTTAGCTTCTTAAAATTGCGACCGATGTATTCGCAATATTGCGATTACAAACTACTTAGCAGTTTCAGAGTAGCTTCAGACTTACTCGGCATCTGCGATCAGTTCAGTGCTTGTCGTTCCTGGTTTGACGTCACAAACACACCCAGCGTTCGCCCAGACACTCCCCCGTTTCTCCAGCCACTCCCGCGTTTTTTCCGGAAACGGTAGCGTTTTTATCCACACGCCCATAAAACGCCGTGTTTCCGCCCAGTAACACCCATTTCCAGTCAATCACATTACGATCGCCGGAGCGAAGAAAAAGCCGTGAGTAAAAAAACTATCTTCATAGCAAAAATACTTGGCGCAGTCGCAGTGCGAACATTGCGCATGCGTACTAAGCAGAAAAACGCTGCGATGCGAAGAAAATTACCGAGCGAACGACTCGGAATGACCCCCCATGTGCACTGCAGGGGAGGCAGATATAACATTTGCAGAGAGAGTTAGATTTGGGTGGGTTATATTGTTTCTGAGCAGGGTAAATACTGGCTGCTTTATTTTTGCAGTGCAATTCAGATTGCAGATTGAACACACCACACCCAAATCTGTCTCTCTCTGCACATGTTATATCTGCCCCCCCTGCAGTGCACATGGGCCCTCATTCCGAGTTGTTCGCTCTGTATTTTTCATCGCATCGCAGTGAAAATCCGCTTAGTACGCATGCGCAATGTTCGCACTGCGACTGCGCCAAGTAACTTTACTATGAAGAAAGTATTTTTACTCACGGCTTTTTCTTCGCTCCGGCGATCGTAATGTGATTGACAGAAAATGGGTGTTACTGGGCGGAAACACGGCGTTTCAGGGGCGTGTGGCTGAAAACGCTACCGTTTCCGGGAAAAACGCAGGAGTGGCCGGGGAAACGGTGGGAGTGCCTGGGCGAACGCTGGGTGTGTTTGTGACGTCAACCAGGAACGACAAGCACTGAACTGATCGCACAGGCAGAGTAAGTCTGGAGCTACTCTGAAACTGCTAAGTAGTTAGTAATCGCAATATTGCGAATACATCGGTCGCAATTTTAAGAAGCTAAGATTCACTCCCAGTAGGCGGCGGCTTAGCGTGTGTAACTCTGCTAAATTCGCCTTGCGACCGATCAACTCGGAATGAGGGCCATGGTTTTGCACAACTGCTAAAAAATTTCCTGCTGCGATCAACTTGGAATTATTCCCAAAAAACGTAAAGTCTAAAGTTTATATTATATGTTTGGTGACGTTGTTCAGTGTTTGCCATTTTTTGTTTACTATTCTGAAATCACACTTTGTCTTTTAAAACATTGCTGCACCTCACTAAATCTAAAAATATAGTAGGTCTGTTTAAGACAGACAACACTTGACCACAAATGGACAAATGATCGAAGGAGATAATTAGCACTGTGAGTAAATGCCAGGCAGCATGCAACAATAAACTATGATTCCCTGATCAACACCCCCACACACACAATACCAATGACAAACAAGTCATTACACTTTAAACTTTAAAAACATACATGTGTTTGCATAAGAGAGAAATGTAGTGAGCAGAATGGAGATGGCTTTTCATAGTTAAAAAACACAGATGATATGCATTAGATGCAGAGTAGATTTTGTAGCATGAAAAAAATATTACATTATTTTGTGGTTTGATGCCACCCATACAATATGTGGTAATGTTGGTTTGTAGTATGTTTTCTTTCAGTTTACCTTCGGTTTAACGTCAGTATAATGCTAATATTATGATTGTGATAACACTTTTCTGTCAGCAGTTATATGTAAGCACTACCAGCCTTACAGTGATCTATACTTAGTGAAATGTGCACTGTGAATGCAATGATTACAAACTCCTCCCAATACATTCCCATTTAAAATCCCTGCCAATAAATTAACTTATACCCCTTTTCCATTGACTTCAAAAGCCCAGGTCTTTGCATGTGAACGTGCAAAACCCTGGACTTTGGTCAGTGTTAATGCAACCTACACAGGACTAACTCCCGGGTCCCTGACCCTACTCCCGACCAGAGTTACAGAGCTGAGACCTCGGTTGCAGTGGAAAAGGGGTACTATACATCTTGCGCCATTGCAATCCAGGTTTTAAAAATATCTATACTTGAGCTCAGGTGACTTAATTAGTACCTCATTCAGTCTGATTTAACCATCTGGACTCAAGCTTAGATATCCTTAAAACCTAGACTGTAATGGTGGAGTTTGAGAAACCCTGATTAAGGCCCTTCAACATTTTCAGCCACAGGCCCATGTTCCCATTAATCTATCCCTTGCTCCAGTCATTACAAAATAAAATAATTGGACATAATGGGTCATGCCTCTCCTCTGCCATCCTGTGTAGATGTGCCCTGATTTGCTGACTGGGCCACTTTCCCCCTTTGGAAAAAAGAACTGGGAGATAGCATTTAGGCTTTTGTGTGCAGTACTGAAATAAATACCAAATAAGACAATTTCTTCACTGTAGTTTATCCCATGACATGCACCACAATAAAACAGTTTAGAGAATAAACATATTTTTCCTGCAACAAACTGTTTACATGACAGAAAACCACAGCCTGGCAACCTCTTCCTCCAAAGCTGTATTTAATAAGGTGAATGTCACTTCTCCGAACTCAGGCCCACAGTGCTTTTTACTATGGAAAACTAAAAAAATGTATTTTGCTTTGTAAATAAATAAATATCTCATGCACACATTACATAAATGTCACCATACAATGCTCATAATTGCAGGAGTGTTCCATATTACCTGGTATCAGGGTCACTGGCCAACAAGGGTGTAGGGGAAATCCCCGGTGGGCCTCACTGCCTGAAGACCCCACCCCTTCCTAATGTCAGGTTCCAGAGAGTTCACTTAAATTATACATTATTACTCTGTTATAGGGTCAGTTACATGGTATCTAATGGCTGTCCAAGCCTCTGTGGGGCTGGTCTCACCCTGTGGTAACTGCCCATACCCCTTAAGCATGGGCCTCTACCGCTGCATTCCCCCAGCGTACCCTTAAATCCCCAGTCCGACACTGCTTCGCATTACTGGTCAGAATACTTTATAACAGGAAACGGTAATGTCAGCCGCGTGGTACAGTATTTTGTGACAGAAGATATCAGCTTTGCCAGCAACTATTTTAATTTCAGCACAAATTCCTTGCAATTTCTTGATTTGCATGTTTTGTTACATAAATGTGCCATAGATGTGCCATAAATGTTACCCACTCCTGAATGTAGGCTAAACTGCATGTATCCGTGCTGGCAGGCGATGGAAAAGCCTTATGGGGATGCCACAGATAGGGACTTTCCTAGTGATGTCATTGTTAGACATGTCACTGGAACCTGGGGCTGACATCTCCTCAATGTAACTAGCATACTGAGTTTACATACAGTACATTTAAATCCTACAGAGAAGGCTTAAAGGGCGGAATTCAATTCTTTTCACCGCCCTTCCACACCCGTTCTGTTTCTCCTGATGGACATGGTATAATAATTTCAGCGCGCTACCACCGGGGTAGCGAGGGTGCCCAACCCTTTACGCAGCTAAACCTGATTACTATGGGCGCGATATGAGCGATAACGGGGATCACTGTAGAAAGGAGATTGGGCGTGATATATCATTTGAATACCGCCCAAAGAGGGACCACCTTTATATTAATGTAGTTCATTGGCTTGAACATGTCACTACTGAATTGTTATTACGTTGTTCTGTCTGTCTGATTTCTGCCATGCCATGCAGGCTGTTTTGTTAACTGTTGTTGTAGTTGGATCAAAACACTGCCCTTCTCTATTTCTGAATTAGATGTAGACAGCAATATGTGTCATATCTAAATCCTATCAAAGTAAACCACTTTGCCTTGATGGACTAAAACCATAGACTTGACATCACATTTAAAATTTTAGGGGAGATGTATGAAAGCAGAATTGCAGTGTTCTGAGGATAACGGCATCAGTTATGGATTCATGCTTGTATCAGGGATCCACAGCGGAAACTTGTGATACCTGATGTGGACCCTTTATTTTTATCCAGCAGAATAGTCCCTAGAGTAGATCCCATAGTTTTTATGAGGACTGCATTCTGTTTGCATATATCAAGCCCTGAATCCTGATGGTTAATGCCATCTTTTGATGGCATTAGCACTGTATTCTATTGATTACAATATTGCATATTAGCGGCCCATTGCACATGTGCAGCCTGATGACAGTGCATACGCATGACCTATGTCGGGTCAGAAACCCCAAAGCCTGGATAGCGTGAAACTTTTACATGAAAAGCGTATGGAAATGTCTCATTATTGTGTTTAATGCATCAGTTTTCATGTCTTTTTATGGGTGAGATTGATCAAATCTTGGAGAGAGATAAAGTGGAGAGAGCTACAGTACCAACCAATTAACTCACAACTGTTGTTTTACAGTTGGTGCTAGAAAAATGGCAGAAGCTTATTAGTTGGTCCTTTATCTCTCCAACATTTGATCAATCTCCCCCTAAGTTTGATAAAGCCCCTGAAAAACACAGAAGGAAGCTAGAAAGAAAAGCTGTATACTTTAAAATGTTGTGTAATGTTATGTATAGGGGTTCAGTTCAATGTCGATAATCAAAATGTTGACACCAGAATGTCAACAGGTTCTGAATGTTGGCATTCATATTGTCGAAAAGGACGTTATGTCGACATGTAAAATGTCCACATTTCCTAATTTCATAATTGTAAAAATGTTGCAATGTTCATAATGTCGACATTTCATATGTCACCCCCAAAATGGTGGCAGTACAATTGTGTTATTTGTAGAGTTAGGTTTAATGTTAGTATTAAACTAAAATAAACAAAATATATATATGCCAACATTCTATGGTCAGCATTTTATATGTCGACATTATGATCAAGTCGACATTTTAACGTTGTAGGCATTTATGAATGTCAACCTAATATCCATATCCATGCTGTCATTTAGACTGTTGACATTTTGGTGTTAACACTCTGACTGCCGACTTTCTGAATGTCGACTTTTCATACCACAACTGTGTATAGGGGGTGATTCAGACTGCATCGCTGCAGCGGCAATGCAGTCTGAATCACCCCCTATACACAGTTGTGGTATGAAAAGTCGACATTCAGAAAGTCGGCAGTCAGAGTGTTAACACCAAAATGTCAACAGTCTAAATGACAGCATGCATATGGATATTAGGTTGACATTCATAAATGCCTACAACGTTAAAATGTCGACTTGATCATAATGTCGACATATAAAATGCTGACCCTGATTGACAGGCAGAGGCATTCGCAGGCAGGAGGGGGGGCGTGCCAATGGCATTAGAACGCCATTGGCGGGGCGCGGTCCGGACAACGGGACACAGTGAGTGCGGCCTGCCAGCGTGCAGGAGCTGCGCTGGCAGGGAGCTACTCGCCAGGTACAAAAGCATCGCCGTGGTGCAATGCTTTTGTACCTGTGCGGGGAGGCCAGGGCCTGTCGTGCGGGGCGGGCTAGCCCTGTGCTGGGCGTCCCTCCGCATGTCAGAGTAAATGATCGTAGATGTGCTAACTTTATCACATCTACGATCAGATCTGACTTAGGCTCATAGCTCAGTAGAGGAAAACCATCTGTAGGTAGACAATGCAGGGCTATCTTAACGTATAGGCGCACTGGGCAGCTGCCCAGGGCCACAGATTCTAGGGGCTTTTGAGCAGGGGCAGGTGGTGGTCACACAATCAGAGTGGTGAGGCAGCATTCTCTACCTGTTTCCAAGCCTGTAGCTAGACAGTAAATGACTGTCAGTTTTCTGAATGACGGATGACTGAAGCTATCCACCAATCAGAGTGCTGACAGCCATTCATTGTATGAAAGCATGTAAAGAGACGGTGCAGGATCGCAGAAGGTGCATGTTATGATTTTTTTTAAATTGCTTCCTGGGAATGGGTTTTTAGGGAACCCAGTGAATTGCTGTGCCCGGGGACTACAATGCTGTAAGATGGCCTTGAGACAATCTATTTAATGGGGTTCCCAATGGACGGGATGCTGGATGTCAGAATGCAGTGGCATCCTGCCCATCAGAATCCGACAGCCCCCTGTAAAGTACCCTAACCCTCCCCTGGCCCTTACACTAACCCTCCCTTGTGGGTGCCTAAACCTAACCCTCCTCTGTGGTCCCTAACCCTAACTCTCCCGAGTGGTTCCTAACCATACCTTCCCCGCTGCCTAAACCTAACCCTACCCGCTTGGTGCCTACCCTAACCACTCCTTCTCAGTGCCTAAACCTAACCCTCCCTCCCCAGTACCTAACCCAAACCTTCCCATCCCTGCACCCTAAACCCCCTTTTCATGCCCAAGCCTAACCCCTGCCATGGCAGGACGCCAGCGCTTCCCAATGGAAGGACGTTCTGGATTACAGCTGTCGGTATTTTGACGCCAGTATCCCAAGTGGTGTCAGTATGTAGACATCAGGCTTGTGACGTCCTTCGGGATTCCGGCATCAGTATATCGACATCCGGGATTCCGTCCTTCGGGAACATAACTGCATCCCGTTTAATTATAGTTTTGTATTATCTATTTAATAAAATCGACTGCAGATAAAACTGATTCCATTCAGTGTCAGAGACACACAATAGAGAGTAAGGGGACGGTGAGAGAGAGATAGACACAGTAGGGTGGGAGGAGAAAGGAGGGGAAGCACTGGAGCTGAGGAGAAAAAAAGGGGGGAATTCAATTGTTGCCGTTGCCATATTGTTTAACCGCTGGCAACTGCAGCCTGATTTGCACCCTTTGCCCGACCCCATTTACTTAAAAGTGCTCACTTTTCTATCCTGAGTGTAATGAGTGCTGAGGGATTCGGCCAGGTGAACAAGTCACTGGCAATTGAATTCCCCCAAAGTGTTGTGTAAAAAATAGCGAGAAAAAATAAAATAAAATCCAGACAACGCCGGGCATTACAGCTAGTGGGCTACAGTAATTGTCTGTAATCACAGTCGGTTATCTGTTAATTTCACATACTGTACTGTACAGGAAGTTCATGTTTATTATGTATGCTGCATGCATGTACTGTATATTATCTATATAGTGCTATCCTTTTAACATGACACTAACATATCAGTAGTTTTCTTCATCTGTAACTGGGGTAGAGGAAATAGTATGGGAATCCTATATATAGTTATATATAAATTCTTGGAGCAAGACAGAAAGGGTGATTTATAAATCACAGCAGTGCAAAACTGCGGCTCAAATACCCTTGCACTTACATTTTGAACATGTTTAACAAAGTACTTTGCTAAATTGTTATTTATTTAAGTATTATTTATTTATTAATGTATTCTGCAATTATCATACTAGCTTACATGCCAAGAAGTACCTGGCAGGTTGCAGGTGCTTATTTCTCCGACTGCGTCTGGTGTGTAGTGTATGTGACCTTTCCAGCACTTTACCTGCTGTATAGGTGTGCGCCTGCTATTGAATGGTAAAAATAACCGATACAGCACAAGTGCTCCTCGGCTGGTCAGCTACTGAAGCTCAAAATAGCTATATAATCCCAAATGACCCACAGGCTTTGAAATGCAGTGCTCTCATCTCTGTTATTACATTATAAGGGCCTACTGTGCTTGTGCCGTGTATGACCCGCGGGATGCAGATTCATCAACAGCAAGACAATACCCGCTTTTGTTTATTAGTTTTGAGATCACACAACTACTGACCAGCTTGGAAGCGTTTTACAGTCTAGCACAGCTGCATAGATTTTACATGCAGCAGCTAGAGACTGAACATGAAATAAATACTAATCCTAATAGTAACATATAAAGAGAAGATAGACATTTTCAGACATAATTCACATAATGCATGAAATATAAAAAATAGTAATCATGACGGTTGTAGAGACATAACCACAACAGAAGGTAATTCATGGGAATTCTATTGTAAACAAGGTTGGACTGGCCCACAGGGGTACAGGGGAAACCACCGGTGGGCCCCACTGCCTGGGGGCTCACCTTCTGCTCTAAGGATCAGGTTCCAGACTGTGCACTTGTATTATACATGGTAGATATGTTGCATTACACTGCACAAGACAATTGTGTATTTCAATCCTCTGTGGAGGCTGGCCACACCCCCTTTGTAGGCTGGCCACACCCCTAAGTATGGGCCCCTATCACTGCATCCCCTCGGTGGGCCCTTCATACCCCAGTCCGACACAGTTCAGGAGCTGACCAGGAATGTGCATAGGTTGTAATGTATGTAACCCACATGCCCAATCAATGGGGCCACTTCATTAGTAGTCTAATGATTAGAGTGCATTCAGATGTTCATTTGGACACTTCACATCCTTACCCTTACGTTATATCAGTATCTAGAACAGGCAGTTCTGCAACAGACAGTTATGCAATTGAACCCTGGAAGGGTGACGAAGATCTTCTGTGGGTTCTTTCTCCTCTGTTTGTTGAATAAGAGTCCCCAACACCAGATTGGACAACCCTCCAAGTTACTCCATCGTATATGACTTTGCTATTGTATGACTTCTCCTCTGGGAGGGGGGGGGGGGGAGGGGGCAGAGGGGTTTGCAGTAGTCTGTTTATGACTTTTAGTATGTTATTTATCTATTCATTCAGTTTTTGTGTTGTTTATTGTGTTCTTACTAATGTTATGAATAGGGTTAAATATTAAGTTCTATGGGGGTCATACTGAGTTGATCGTAGCTGTGCTAAATTTAGCACTGCTACGATCCTAAACTAAGACATGCGGGGGGGGGGGGGGGGGGACGCCCAGCACAGGGCTAGTCCGCCCCGCATGTCAGTGCCCCCCCCCCCCCCCCCCCGCAGAAGTGCAAAGGCATCGCACAGCCGCGATGCCTTTGCACTTCAAGAGTAGCTCCCGGCCAGCGCAGCTTTAGCGTGCTGGCCGGGAGCTACTCTTCACTCCCCAGCCCGCAGCGGCTGCGTGTGATGTCACGCAGCCGCTGCGGGCCACTCCCTGCACGGTCCGGCCACGCCTGCATTGCCCGGACCGCACCCGCGAAACGGCAGTCAAACGCCGCCGTTTCGCCCCCACCCGCCCATCGACCGCCTCTGCCTGTCAATCAGGCAGAGGCGATCATAGCACAGCGACGGGCGGCCATGCGCCAGCACACTGCGGCGCCGGCGCATGCACGGTTCTGACCCGATCGCTACGCTGCATAAAAAATGCAGCGTGCGATCGGGTCAGAATGACCCCCTATGTTACCATTTAATTTGTATTTATTAACAGTACCATTGCACACCACCAAAGGCTACAGAAACTTACACTGTAGATATTTTTTTGCGGGTGGTCTTCAGTATGCCGACTGTCGGGATCCCGGTGCACAGTATACCGGTGCCGGAATCCCGACAGCCGGCATACCGACACTTTTTCTCCCTCGTGGGGGTCCACGCTGTCGGTATGCCGGCGGTCGGGCTCCCGGCGCTGGTATGCTGGTTGCCGGGAGCCCGGCCGCCGGCATACCATACTACACCCATTTTTTGCTGCTAAAAATTACTTAAGAGCACTTGAGAATAGCCAAAGCTTACCAGTCCATGTTTTAAGGATATCCATGTTTGAGCATAGGTGACTTAATTAGTACCTCAGCTATTATGATTTAACCATATGCGCTCAAACATGGATATCCTTAGTACCTGGTGTATTAATAATGCTTTCAGATCGCTAATGCCGGGTCGCACCCGGAACTGGAAACGGGTCCTTCCTGGGTGCGACCCGGCATTGGACCTAGATAACTGGCTTCCCATTGTTGGGTTGCCATCGGCGGCGAGGACCGCAACATTATTGGGGTGGGTGCGGAGGTGGCGCTAGGAGATGAGATCATCTCTGCGCCACCGCTCCCTATGCTGTGAACGGGTACTGGGTCGCATCAACCCTGGGAAACCTGTTCCCACTGCACCTGACCCGGTAATAACTCGGGAATAACCCTTCTTTATTCCCAGGTTGAATTACCGGGTCAGGCGACCCGGGAATTCGGGAGTGACCCTTTCACACTGCACAGCGACCCGCGTGACCCGGAAATATATCGGGTCGATACCGGGTTATTTGTGCGGTGTGAAAGGGGTAGAAGATAGATACACACCTAACACATAAAAGAAACAAGCCACTATTTATTTTCTTTTGAAAGCGAGAGTGGTAGATATTGAAATAACAGAAGTTTCAGCTAATTAAGTCTCTGAATTTCAGCACCCAAAGAAAACACAGACACTTCAGCCTGAGATAAGTTACCATTCCTGTATGGAAAGTGATCATCTTGTGGTGGAAGAGAGAGGCATGCAACTCCACACCTTCTCATCAGACTGTGGCACAGAGTATTGTCTCATCCCTATGGGGGTGTCATTCTGAATCACTAGGTCAGTCGTTGATAACCTCCCCACCCTCCAAAATACAGGTGTACAGAGCAACCTTTCACCACTACAGACATATCTCCCAACGGGTGTAGTATGGCTGACCGGCGGTCTTCTGACCGCCGGTCAGCTTACCGACGCCGGGATCCCGGCAGCATACCGACGCCGGGATCCCGGCAGGGAGGGGCGAGTGCAGCAAGCCCCTTGCGGGCTCGCTGCGCTCGCCACGCTGCGCTCGCCACGCTGCGGGCTCGGTGGCGACCTGCGGTCGCCACGGGTTCTATTCCCACTCTATGGGTGTCGTGGACACCCACGAGTGGAAATAGTCCCTGTTGGTCGGCATGCCGACCATCGGGATAGTGAGCCGTCGGGCTCACGGAGGAGGTCATGTGACTGTCGGTCAGCTGACCGGCGGTCACATGAATACCACCCCTCCCAACTCTCTGGCCCAGGCACAGCTGGGAAGGTGGGACAGAGCACTAAAACAGAGGGGGCCCTGACTAGATAGGAACAATTGAGAGGTATGATGGCAACTCTTGCTTTAGGGAGTAATTAAGACCTGATCATAGATGTGAATTTTTTTGTACATCTACGATCAGGTCTGAATTACTCCCTAAAGCAAGAGTTGCCATCATACCTCTCAATTGTTCCTATCTAGTCAGGGCCCCCTCTATTTTAGTGCTCTGTCCCACCAAATTCTTTAACATGCAGGGGGTGGGACACCCAACACAGGACCCCACATGCCGAGTCCTGCCTCCCCTTCCCCACAGACATGCGAAAGGATCGTATGCGGTGATGCTTTCACATATTTTGAGTAGTCCTCTGCCTACGTAGCCTAGCTGCGAAGGCAGACGGCTACCCGCCATATTTTTGGTCACATCGGCCCGACGCTTTTTGTTTTCCAGCAACGGCATGGACATACTTTGGTTTTCCTGACCACGCCCATTAACCGGAGCGTGGCGCCCACAAAATGCAGCAATGACGCCCCTTTCCCGCCCCCCTTCCAGGTCTTAAACTGCAGATAACGCAGTTTAAGGCCTTGCACATTCGCGTATGAGTGTACGCGCATGTGCAGATGTGCAAAAATCAATCGCTTTGTAGCGTTTTTCACACATCAGCGATGGGGTCTGAATTAGGCTCTTAGGACCCGATTCAGACCTGATCGCTCCTCTGCGAATTTCCAGAGGTTTGCAATCACATGGTCACTGACAAAACAGAGTGAATACCCGCCCAGTGCAAGTCTTTGTACGCTGAGCAAAAAGCTCTGCATATGCTGGTCAGCTGCAAATCAGTTCACAACTCATGCACCATCGAATGTTTTTTCCAGCCTGTGCAGTGTGTGCGTAGCCCAGGACTTACTCCTACAGTGCGACAGCAACAGGCTGTTCGGAGCCGGAGATGACGTCACCCACCCTCCCTGAAAACAACTGGGAACGCCGGCATTTTTCCTGACACTCCCAGAAAACGGCCAATTACCAACACCAAAGTCTGCTTCCTGTCAATCAACTTGCATATGCCTAGCTATCAAAAAATACGCTGGATTCCGCTATTTAGGCAAAGGTTTTGGATTACTTAATTGGAGAAGGTCCAATTAAGAGGTCTTTAGTACTATAGCAGATCTCTGCTATAGTACTAAAGATGTCAAAAAAGTCACTCACGCCCAAATGGCTACGAGTTGACAACACTGGTATGATTTTGGCACGATAACACTAGATTTAAAGTGGCAATAATTAAAAAGGCAAAATGATATCAATTTATTCCACTTTAAATCTAACGCACAGGTTCCAATATCTAGTAACCTACAGCAACTAGTAAATATTCAGCTTTTGTGTGTCTAGTGCTTGTCAGAGGATGGAGGTCATTCACAAGGGCAAATGGTTTGCTGTGCTGGAGACATGAACCTTTGGACCCGCATGCTCAGCTTTGTGTACAGTAAGTGCTCCCAGATTACTGCAGAGCTGCATGGACTTTCACTTCTTCTTTTGAGTTAACCACAGTTATATCTTAACCCCTTCAAGCTTGCAGGGTTTCTCCATTCACAAACAGATACATCTTCACATTTTGCAGTGTCAATTCAGTTTGCAGTGTTTCCTCATTTAAGAGGAATTTTATCAAAACTTGCACACACAAAAAAAAAAGTGGAGCTGTTGCCATAGCAACCGATCAGAATCTAGATGTTATTTATTGGTACAGTCTATAAAATGTTGGCTAGAATTTGACTTGTAGCTAAAGACAGGATGTCCACTAATTCTTTTTTTTTAAATTAGACCGATAAGATCAGCATTATTTGTTTTGTTTATTTGCTATATTGTACAGAGCGCCTGATTTTACAATTATACAAATTGTATAATTGTTACTTGCTGTATTGTTTCTTTTTTAGAAAGTTTGATAAATCTTCCCTTGAGTGGAAACCATTCCAAAGCTATATAGGCCCTATGACATGAAGTCACACAGAGGAAAACCAGCCTGGACTGTGTAACTGGGTGCCGTTTGCCACTAACAGGGGGACTCATGATTTTGGCCATCTGTTTTAGCGACAAACAGCACAGGCTACATATCATGGCTGCTTAGTTATTGAATTGTGCCATGGTACTTTTCCCATTTAATTAATCATTTTTTTATTTTTATTTTTAAAAGAGAACAGTTTTCATCTGGTTTTACCATGCGGTTTGGCTTGAACCATGTGTATCTTAGGAGACTTCATAGTGCCATAACTCAGATGTGGGGGTAACTGCAGACATCATTGGGTTCCTTACAAGTCTGCCCGATGTTTTAAAGTAACAATCATTAAAAAGACAAAACCAGGATATTACATTTACCCGTGGTGTTATATTTCAGCCTCCAAATCCCAGGTTGCTAAATCCTGCAGTTTGGATCTGAAACTGTACTCAAAGTCCTTAGTAAATGCTAATTTAATCAGTCTATTATTATATTATAATCATTTAATTAACAAGTCCCCATAAAATAACAGCTACAACTAGAAATGAGCAAGTTTGGTTTCTTGGAAACCGAAACCCACCTGAACATACCGATTCCGAGGAGATTCGAGTCCCGGCTTGGATCTCAGTGCCATTTTTGGAATCCAAAACGAGTCACAAATGTCATCCTCCCACATTGGATTCTCACGGGACTTGGTATCTATAAAAGGTGCCGTAGCCGGGACTTGGTGCCATTTACATCTAGTGCACGCTGCCATTAGCTGCGCTGTACTCTGCTTTAGGGGCTGTGTGTATGAGGCACGCAAACTGTGCTGCGCCTGACTCCACACTCACAAGCCATTGCTGTGCATTTATAACTGGTGCATAACATACTACTGTGCTGTGTCCAACTCCAGACTCACAAGGGGCTGTGTATGTATAGTAGTCACTGTGTATTGGGGGCACACAACTATATACTGTGCTGTGCCTCTGCTGTAAATGTAACTGTTTGGTGTACTTTGGTTATGTTCACGATTGATCTGGGCTGCAAGTTGAAAAGCAGAAAAATAACAAAAGATATAGTTCTACTGTTTTGTTTGCTCTGTTTGGTGTGCTCTACCCTATTGCGCTGTGTTCGCGGGCATCTATAAGCCCTGTGATTCTAAGCAGTTTGAATCAGGCTGCAAGTTCAAAAGCAGAAGAATTTTTTTTTTATTTCTATTGTTTTGTTAGCACTGTTTGGTGCACTTTACTCTAGTGCACTTTGGGCCTAAGTCAGCATGGAAAGCTGCTCTGACAGCGGTCGCATGCTGAAGCCCTCTGCAGTGTGCACACGCGCAGAAGCCAAACTGCACATGTGCACACAGTGAGATGTAATGACATTTCACATGTGCGAATGCCTCTGCCTGATTTGCGGGGGGCGGGGGGCAGCACTCGGCATGTGAGGCAGACTTGCCCTGTGCTGGGCATCCCACCACATGTCAGAGTAAAGGGTTGTAGGTGTGCGATTTTTTTGCACATCTACAACCCATGCTGAATAAGGCCCTTTGTTCAAAGCCCTGTGATTCCATGCAGTGATCTGCAAATTGATAAATGGATAACGGCCAGGTTACAGAAGAGCAACCAAATAATGTTGCAGCAGCTGTTGCCACCAGTCATGATGATGACACTAGTCATTCAACTTCATCTACTAAATTTGATGCTTAAGGGGAATAAAGGGTCTAAATCAGGGCATCTTAAATCAAGACAACAGTAAATAGCTGTAAAGAAATAAACACATGTAATAAAGGGAAAGTTTGGAACAGAAAAACAAAAAATTGGCAACATGCCATTCACCACACGCAGTGGCAAGGAAAAAGGCTAAGGTCTTGGCCTTTATTTATGTCTGGTGGTTCTGCCTCTTATGATGATGTAAGCTCTTCTCCCTGTAGAAGTGTCAAAAAGATTTCATTTGTTAAGTGACGGGAACCAACTGTGTGCTCAGAAACATCACAAATCCCTGAGGAGAGTTTTAGTGTGCCTGCGGGTGCCATGTGTGAGCCTGACCTTTCCAATAATAAAATTGAAGAGGAGACTCCTTCCACCATTTTTTTGCCCTCTGCAAATGTGGGGATAAACAGCACAATTCAACCTGTTGACATAGAAACTGAGGATGCTTCTGCGGAAGTGCACCAGGATCAGGAGTATATTTGTGTAACTGGCGCTAATAAGGATGTAGAGGATGAGGATGTTGTTTGTGCAAATCAGGCACCAGTGGAAACAGTTGTTGCTCATGGTATGAAAAAGCCCATTGTTATGCCTGGGCAAAATACAAAAAAATCCACCCCTTAACAACCAGTCCATTGTCACCTCCTAGATCCAAGCACCTGCAGTCTCTACCACTAACACCCTCATCGTTAATATCCTCAATCATGATTGGAAATAGACCTGCATCCAATTTCATAAGCATGACTGACTCCTCTCCTATCTGGGATTGCTCAGAAGGATCCTTGAGTGCTAAGCCTTATGCTGCTGGGAATGGATCTTCATCCCAGAAGGGGACCTAGAAGACTACCTGTAGTAGTTTAACAAAACAATTGACGGTTACAAATCCTACATATTAAATGGGGAAAATCTAGGGGTAACATTTGTGAATAAAGACTTGGGGGTACTCATAGATAATAAGCTTAATAAAAGTACACAATGTCAAAGTGCAACAAAGAAGGCAAGTAAGGTGCTAGCGTGCATAAAACGGGGAATTGAGGCAAGGGACGAGAGTGTAATCCTGCCACTGTACAAATCATTGGTACGTTCGCACCTAGAATACTGTGTACAGCTTTGGGCACTGCATTATAAAAAAAGATATCTGGGAAATCGAAAGAGTTCAAAGGCGAGCTACTAAATTGATTAAAGGGCTAGAGGCACTGGATTATGAAGAAAAACTTACTAGGTTGAATATGTATAAAAGAGGCATCTAAGAGGAGACATTATTAATATCTTCAAATACAGTATGTAAAGGGACAATACAAGGAGTTATCAAGGGATATGTTCATTTAAAAAAACTCTACATAGGACATGTGGGCACTCGCTGAGGTTAGAGGAGAAAAAATTCCACACACAACATAGGAAAGGGTTCTTCATGTTTAGGGCAATGAAGATTTGGAACTCCCTGCCAGAGAAGGTGGTAATGGCGGACTTGGTAAATACATTCAAAAACGGATTGGATACATTTCTAACTAAAAAAGATATCCAAAGTTATAGCATTTTAAAAAAAATTTACATTGACAAACTGGGAGGTACATGAATTATAGTTGTTAATTAATCCTAAAAACTTTACTTCAGCAGGGACATGATAGTGAGCTCAGCTTAATACAGAATACAGGTTGAACCCGATGGGCATTTTGCCTCTTTTCAACCTCATTAACTATGTTACTAAGATACTATGTTAAACAATACTTTGCAAGGGGGATTAAGTATGACAGCAGTCACCCAGTTGTACAGCAAATTACCGACGCCATAACAAGTATGCTGGTATTAAACGTGTGCCATTAATGCAGTGGGTTTTAGACAGTCGATTAAGGTACTGTGTCCTCGGTACCAAATCCCATCTATATTCCACTTCACTAGAAAAGCAATTCCCATCCTGTACAAGGACATTAAAAAAGCTTTATTAGTGTCCACAGAAATTCCATTGTACCCACTGTCCATGGATATGTGGACAAGCAGAACAGGGAAAACGAAAGACTACATGACTGTGACAGCTAGATGTATTGCCTTCAGCAGCAGCAGCAACAGAATCTCACAAATGCCAGCTCATTCAGAGGCAGGCTACGCTGTGTATCACCGGTTTTACTAAGAGACATACTGCTGACAACGTCTTAGAAAAACTCAGGAAAAATGGCTTACCACACTTGGACTCTCCTCGGTATTTGTGATATCTGACAATGCCACTAATATTGTGATAGTATTACATCTGGATGAATTCAAACATGTCCCATGTTTTGCTCACACAATTAACTTGGTGGTACAATTTTTTTTTTTAAATTACAGAGTCGTGCAGAAGGTGCTGTCCTTGGCCCAGAAAATTTCGGGACATTTTCACCATTCTGCAAGTACATGTAGAAGATTGCAGCACTTGCATGAACTGTTGAATTTGCCTTGACATCAGCTGAGCAAGAGGTAGTAAAGTAGTGGAATTCAACCCTCTATATGCTTCAGCAGATTGAGGAGCAGCAAAAGGCCATCCAAAGCTATGCATCGACCTATGACATAGGGAAAGGAGCAGGAATGCACCTTAGTCAAGCACAGTGGAGATTAATTTCCGTGTTGTGGAAGGTTCTCAAACCCTTCGAAGTTGCCACATGTGAAGTTAGTTCAGACACTGCCAGCTTGAGTCAGATCATTCCTCTTATTAGACTCGTAGAAAAGAAGTTGGAGAAATTGAAGGAGGAGTTGAAATGAAGCGAGTACTCTAAGTATGTCGGACTAAGCATGTAGATCAAGCCCTTCATTGGCTTTGCCAGGATCAAAGGATCATCAATCTCTTGAAATCAGATCACTATATTTTGGTGACCACACTTGATCCTAGGTTTAATTCCTACTGTGACTTTCTTTCCAATGGACACAAATCTGAAGAGATGTAAAGAGCTGTTTTTGAACAAATTGTCAGCTGAAGTGGCACGTGACCTGGCAACATCTCTTCATTCAGTTTCTCCAGCAACTGCTGCTATGAGGGTAAAAACTACATTTTCATAAAAGACCCACTGGCAGTGATGCAGATCTGTCAGGAAAAACATTAGACATCTGGTCCAGACTGAAGGAGCTGCCTACAATTACTTGCATGTCTACTGTCACTGCATATGGAGGGCTATTCAGGTTGGATTGCAGATTCTTCTAAAAAGCAGAATCTGCAATCCTTTTTTTACTCATGCTGGGGGCCGCCCATTGAGGGAAAGGCCATCCAGCATGCTGACTGTGCCGCCCAGTGGCTTCGACTACAATTTAAATGCAGTCACAGCAGCTGTGGACGACCCCCTGCCTCTGCAGCCTGGACGTCACGCAGCCCACCCCCCTTCCCCCAAAAATGCAGCCATCCTGCCCCCATTTTCCCAGCACCACCCCTACAGCGGTCCTTCACCGCCAATGTCTGCCCCAAGAATGCCTCTACCTGTCAATCGCATTGGACAGGCCACGCACGTGCAGGACGAGTCCTGAGCATGCGCACTGGCACTGAAAATGGGGAAATTGCTGTAGCATCACAAAGCGATGCAACCTGAATAACCCCCATGATACGGTCACCATTCAAAGAATGGTTGATGATTATTTCAGTGATAGCATCCAGTCCGTTTCAATACTGGCAGAAAAAAAAGGCAATTTGGAGGTCCTTTCCTAATCTGGCTTTGCTTTACTTAAATTGTCTACCCTCCAGTGTGTACTCAGAAAGAGTTTTCAGCGCAGCCAGGCACCTTGTCAGTGATCGGCGTATGAGGTTACTTCCTAAAAATGTGGAAAAGATGATGTTCATCAAAATGAATTACCAATTCCACAAGGAAGACATTTACTGACAATTACGTCCACAAAATACAGAGGCACCTAATACAGTTGGTTCCAGCGGGGATGAATTAATATTGTGTGAAGAAGAGGATGTACACACTGGTGGAGATGAGGAATCAGATGATGGTAACGATGACGTCATATTTCCTACGTAGAGCTAGTTTGTGTACACAGAGACCATTGGCAGCTTGTTTTGGGGGGTCCCAAACAAACCAATCATTTCAGCCAGAGCCGGCCCTAGGTATAGGCAAACTAGGCAATTGCCTAGGGCATCTGGTATGCCTAGGGGCACAAGCAGCTTCTGCTGATTAAAATGATATGTGGCATGCCTATATTCTGTGTGTAGCATTTCGTATGCAGATACAGCCACAGTCTCACACAGTATATAGGCATGCCACATATCATTTTAATCAGCAGAAGCTGCTTGTGCATCCTAGCCACATAGCGATGCAAATAAGATGCATTTTTATTAAAAATAGGCACCCGACATTAGCAGAGCTGCCAGTTGACTCACGCCAGGGACTATATGTGTCATTATGTGTATAAGGACATTAATAATGTGTAACATATATGTAAGGGGCACTATGTGTGTCATTATGTGTAGAAGGGAACTAATAATGTGCGGCATATGTGTAGGGGACATTATATGTGTCATTATGTGTATAAGGGCATTAACAATGTGCAGCATATGTGTAAGGGAAATTTTGTGTATAAGGGCATTAATAAAGGTTGGCATAATGTGTAAGGCACATTATGTTTATAAGGACATTAATAATTGGTGTCATATGTGTAAGGGGCATTACTGTGTGGTATTGTGTATAAATGCATTACCAATGTGTGGCATTATGTGTATAAGGTGCTCTACTGTGTGGCGTAATGTATAGAAAGGGCACTAGTGTGTGGTCTAATGTGGATAAAGAGCAATATGGTGTGGTGTAATGTGAATAAGGAGCAATATGGTGTGGTGTAATGAGAATAAAGAGCTATATGGTGTGGTATAATGTGAATAAGGAGCAATTTAGTATGATGTTATGTGAATGAGGGGCACTACTGTGAGGAGTAACGTATATAAGGTAAAGTGGTACTACTGTGTGATGTAATGTGAATAAGGGACACTATTGCATGATAAATTGTGAGTAAAGTTACACTACTGTGAGGCATAATTTGAATTGGGGGTACTATTGTGTGGCCATGCCCCTTGCCAGCAAAAAACATACCTTTTTGGGCTATGCGCCGAATATGCACACTGTTCTTATTTAAATTACAGGGGGTAGGAAAACAAAAAAAGGACTGCTATGGGTGGGGGGTGATGGTGCTGGGAAAGAGGTGTAGGGTCAGAGGCGGAACTAGCGGTGGTGCTAGGGGGCACCAGCCTAGGGCATCATATTGGTTAGGGCCGGTTCTGATTTCAGCCACAAGTGGCAGTCCCTGTCACTGAAGTGATTGGTTTGTTAAACTGTGCATGTCCTGTTTGATATACTGTATACAACATAAGGGTGGATGGGAGGGCCCAAGGACAGTTCCAGCTTCCACCTCTTTTCTTTGCATTATGTGCTGTTTGGAGCATTGCATAGTTTATTAAACTGCCATCCTGTGTGCCACTGCAGTGCCATTCTGTTTTCTAGATGCTCCATGTTGGAAATTTAACCACCACATGTTTGTGCCGCCCACTGCTGTCGCTTAGCTTAGTTATCCAGCTACCTTGGTGCTGGTACAGATCCAAAACTAAAACTAAAACCCACAAGGGCGGTTTTGGCAAAACCAAATACAGATCCAAAACACAAAGCAGATACAATATCCAAAACCAAAACCAAAACCTGAGAAAAGCACCGGTGCACATCCCTAGCTACAACATGATGGGATAGACAACTACACTTTAACACCAACAACTCAATTTTGTTGGTACTTTATCAAGCAATGATTTGTAAAAATACCTTAATCTTGGCAACTATTGAATTTGTCACAACAAGACTGCCATAACATTGCTGCATAAACGCAATTTTCTAATGCAACCTGCCACAAATTGCCGTACATTACCTGCAATTTTAGTTTTCAACCTCCAAAACTACTGGATAATATATCAGCTGGTATGGAGGCTAAAATCACCGTCCATGTGATGCAGGTCTTAACTCACCTATAAACCCCTTCACCCCAGAAACAACAGTGTCTATAGTGCCTAACATAAAGGCAGTGCACTACAGGTTTCACATAGACGTGTAGCTATTATTATCCCAAAATGTTATCTCACAATCAGAACATGTGAAAGCATTTTCTAATCTGCTCTCCCCAAGAGTCTAAAGATAAGATGATACTGTACATACTACATGGGTTCAGTGACATAAAACCTAATCACAATCTATATTTTTTCCTTAAGTTTCTTGTAAATATTAAAGCTAAAAACTATTGATGTTGTCTTGCATATGTTAGCCCATGGGTGTATCTATAGTGAGTGCAAGGTGTGCCATTGCTATGGCGCTCAGGGCTGTTTCTACCGGCGGGTGAGCCATGCAATCACATGGGGCACCCTCCGCAACCCCTGCTGGCTGCTGGCCTGTTGCCTGCTCTTTGAAGTCTGCAATTGACTCCCCCTACCCATCAATAGTAATCTGCTCACTGGACAACTGGACATCACGACCCAACCGCGTCATGCCACTAAACTGCTAGTGGCATGACGCGGTTGGGTCGTGATGTCATGACGTCACAATGTCACACATTGGGAGTGTGCAATTAAAATGGAGATGCTATGGGGGAGCCATGGGCGCCATTTTGGAAAGCAGTGGGCTGTGCTGTAACTAGACATTTTAACGCTGTGTGCAAGAAACAGCATCGGCGCCCCCCCCATATATAAAACAGGGCCATTGCGCGCCCAGGCGAACGCAAAAAGTGTAGGGGAGTGGCTTCATGGGGAAGGGGCGTGGTCACAAAATAATACCAATTCAAGGGAATACAGCAAGACGAGACGTGGGGGAGAGAGCAAGAGACGTGACATGGAGGAGAAAGAGAAGACAGCGAGAGATGAGACGTGGTGGGAGAGCGACAGAAGAGACATGGGGTACAGTGAAAGAAGAGACATGGGGGAGAGAGCAATAGAGGCACAGGGAGAGGAGACGCCGGGGAGAGCGAGAGAAACGAGACGCGGGGGATAGTGAGCGACAAGATGTGGGCTCGAGTGAGAATGAGATGTGGGGGAGAGCAAGAGACATGTGGGAAAATGAGACATGGGGGAGTGGGTGAGATGTTGGGGGTAGAGAGTGAGGTGGGGAGAGAGATGGGGGTGGGGGAGAGGAAAGGAATGAGAGGGGGAGCACCACAGAAAAAAACCTGCAATCTAATATAACCACCCTATCAGTGTGTGACCAACCTGCAGCTTGGTGCTCTCACAATCGCAGGCTCATAGCTGTGGCCTGTGTGGTGGAGGCGGAGTGGGTCTCGCAGCCGGCTTCCACTGCATTTGAGGTGCGAGGACAAGCAACCAGTGAAGCTGCTGTGCGGCCACTGGACATTTACAGGGTGACAGCGGGGGCGGTTGAATCCAGGACTGCGGGCCAACCAGAGTGGCACCAGAGTGTGGGTGTAGCTGCCGGGGAGCACAGGATGGCGTCGGCAGCATGCACTATACCAACGGTTTCCAGAGTCAGATGGATAGCGCAGCGCACACACTGGGGCTCCTAGCACACATATCTCTGTAGCAGCAGGCCAGGAGCATAGGATTGCGTCGGCAGCGTGCACTATACCAGTGGGATCCGGAGTCAGCTGGATAGTGCACACACTGGGGCTTATAGAATGCATATCTCTGTAGCAGCAGGCCGGGAGCAGGGGAGGGAACCAGCGGGTGAGAGGCACCGGGGATCAAATAGAGATCAGGAAGGTGCTATTATACTTTGCATTGCGCAGGAACATACAGATCATGACCGCGGGGAACCCCAATTAGTGCAACGTATCCCCTCGTATGGCTCGCGAGCTTCGGGCTTCAGGTTACCGTTCCAATCGTAGTCCACGTGGATCGTTGAGTATGAAAACATCCAACAAATGAAAAAAAAAAATGTGAAAAACTCATGTTGACCGTTTGACCTGTCGACCTAGTACATGTCGACCTAATGACCATGTCAACCTATTGACCATGTCGACCTAATGCATGTCGACCGTCAGTGGTCGACCTAAGATGTGTTGACCTAACGACCGTATCCCTTTACGGCCCTGGCAGTGGGTGCAGTACAGTACAGCCAGCACTCGGAGGAGGACCCAGACTCGGATATACCCCATAGAGAAGGGAGGCGGTGGCTGCAGACAGTGAGTGAATAAGCATTTAGTTCACTCACAGACTGAGTGTAATCTGGTGTCCTGGGCTGGGCATTATTGTGTGGGGCATAATCTGGTGTCCTGTGCTGAGCATTATTGTGCGGGGCATAATCTGGTGTCCTGGGCTGGGCATTATTGTGTGGGACATAATCTGGTGTCCTGGGCTTGGCATTATTGTGTGGGGCATAATCTGGTGTCCTGGGCTGGGCATTATTGTGTGGGGCATAATCTGGTGTCCTGTGCTGGGCATTATTGTGTGGGGCATAATCTGGTGTCCTGGGCTGGGCATTATTGTGTGGGGCATAATCTGGTGTCCTGGGCTGGGCATTATTGTGTGGGGCATAACCTGGTGTCCTGGGCTGGGCATTATTGTGTGGGGCATAATCTGGTGTCCTGGGCTTGGCATTATTGTGTGGGGCATAATCTGGTGTCCTGGGCTGGGCATTATTGTGTGGGGCATAACCTGGTGTCCTGGGCTGGGCATTATTGTGTGGGGCATAATCTGGTGTCCTGTGCTGAGCATTATTGTGCGGGGCATAATCTGGTGTCCTGGGCTGGGCATTATTGTGTGGGACATAATCTGGTGTCCTGGGCTTGGCATTATTGTGTGGGGCATAATCTGGTGTCCTGGGCTGGGCATTATTGTGTGGGGCATAATCTGGTGTCCTGTGCTGGGCATTATTGTGTGGGGCATAATCTGGTGTCCTGGGCTGGGCATTATTGTGTGGGGCATAATCTGGTGTCCAGGGCTGGGCATTATTGTGTGGGGCATAATGTGGTGTCCTGGGCTGGGCATTATTGTGTGGGGCATAATCTGGTGTCCTGGGCTGGGCATTATTGTGTGGGGCATAATCTGGTGTCCTGGGCTGGGCATTATTGTGTGGGGCATAACCTGGTGTCCTGGGCTGGGCATTATTGTGTGGGGCATAATCTGGTGTCCTGGGCTGGGCATTATTGTGTGGGGCATAATCTGGTGTCCTGGGTTGGGCATTATTGTGTGGGGCATAATCTGGTGTCCGGTGCTGGGCATTATTGTGTGGGGCATAATCTGGTGTCCTGGGTTGGGCATTATTGTGTGGGGCATAATCTAGTGTCCGGTGCTGGGCATTATTGTGTGGGGCATAATCTGGTGTCCCGGGCTGGGCATTATTGTGTGGGGCATAATCTGGTGTCCGGTGCTGGGCATTATTGTGTGGGGCATAATCTGGTGTCCTGGGCTGGGCATTATTGTGTGGGGCATAACCTGGTGCAAAGGGCATTACTGTATCAATGTGTATGACATAGGGCCTAATTCAGACCTGATCGCGGTTGTGCGAAATTGCACAGCGGTCAATTATCGAATTACTGCGCATGTATATGCACTGCAGTGCGCACGTGCGAGCCCAAACAGCAACACAATGGTGAGAAAATTTTGATCGCTAGGCGTACGTAAGGCGATTGACAGGAAGAGAACGTTTGTGGGTGGTAACTGCCCGTTTTCTGGGAGTGTCAGGGAAAACGCAGGCGTCCCAAGCGTTTTCAGGGAGGGTGTGTGACACCAGCACCAGCTCCGATCAGCCTGATTCTGTCGCATTGTAGGAGTAAATCCTGGGCTATGCAAAGACTGCACAGTATGGAAAAATCATTCAATGGTGAGTGAGTTGCGAACGTATTTCAGCTGTCCGCAGTCTGGCGAAGTTTCACTCTCTATGGGCGGCGGCTGTCTGATCACAGACCTCTGCAAAAACGCAGAGGAGCGATCAGGTCTGAATTAGGCCCTTAATATGGTGTCACGGGCATAACTGTGTAGGGCACAATATGGTGTCAAGTGCATAATATGGGGTAGGGGTCACTACTGTTTTGTGCATAATAAGGTGTAAAGGACTCTTAATGTTACACGGGGCAATACGGTTTGTGGCATAATGTGTAAGGTAGTCTTTTCCTACAAGGCATTGTTTTTGATGTAAAGCGCCTTGAGTCCTGTTTGGAGAAAGAGCGCAGCAATAATAAATTATTACTATTATTATTATTATTATTATTATTAAGGCCACAGCCATTGTAGTGAGGCCACTCCCCTTTTTAGACACATGACCAAACTCATATAGTTATAGTTGTCTGTAGTAATGAATGGAAGCTGCTCAATCAATTTAGTAATACCCCTCAGGTAGGGACGTGCTGTGAGGTAAATGGCTGGGGAGCCAGATTTATAGGACACACAATATATGAGCCCAAAGGTTCATGTGGGCATTATACACAGGTGCAGCAGTATATACATGTGGGCATTATACACAGGTGCAGCAGTATATACATGTGGGCATTATACACAGGTGCAGCAGTATATACATGTGGGCATTATACACAGGTGCAGCAGTATATACATGTGGGCATTATACACAGGTGCAGCAGTATATACATGTGGGCATTATACACAGGTGCAGCAGTATATACATGTGGGCATTATACACAGGTGCAGCAGTATATACTGCTGGAAATTTGATAAGTTTTGATCAGAGATGTTCGGAAAATGTAGACTTTTTATTCCCTAGCTTTGATTATAAAAATGATTAGAATAATACATAGAACGGGAGCCGGCCTGACTACCCCTCCCAGGATCGGGGAGGCTGCTCGGCGCTCCGTGGAGCGGGTCACGGCTCCCCTGTGAAGACCTCTAGCTGGTGCTGCTGGAGCCGGCGGCCATCTTCCCTTCCTCCGGGAGGGACCAGAGGTGAGGTGCCCCACTGGGAATTCCCTGACGACTACTAGGGACTCACTCCAGATCTGTATTTGTATGACTTGGGCCCCAGATACTCCACGCTAAAAGCTCAAGCAGGGAGTGTGGCCCGACTGCTGGGGAGAAGTGTCCTGTTTGCCCTGGGCTCTGCTAATTGTTAGGGGCCTCAGCTCTCCCGGAGCTACAGTGCAGTCTCCAGCTTACCAGGCTGCACGCCGTCTGCTGGCCGCCCGGGGAGGGAGAGGCCTTTGGAGAAGCATCATAAACGCCGGTTCCCGGCGCTGCACACTATCTTCTGGCGGACCTGACTGGGGACGGGTTTCGGTGGTCCTGTGGCTGCCCCGGTCACTGGCTGGTCCGTGTCCGGGTCTCATCCCCGCGGTTCCTGGACGGAGGTGGACCCCCGGAGTGCCCTGCAGCCTCTGACAGTCTGGCTCCTCTCCGGGACCACGTGGACCCTCCTCTTTGCCGAAGCTCCCCATCCCTGTCCCACCCGACTTGCTCGGCTGGCCACGTCATGATCCTCCTCTAGAGCCCCCGCCTTACCCCCCCTGGTCCTGAGCCTTACTGCTGGAGCGCCTTCTCTATCTTCCACCCTGCTGTCCACCCCCTTTTCTCTTATGTTCACGATGCCCAGGGGTGGCAAAAAGTCACAGGGGTCCGACCTCACATCATTCCTTACTAAAAAGAACACCCCGGCCAAGAACAGGCCCGATGCTCCTGAACCCCCCCATGGTCCCTCCGATTCTGAGGCCGAAGACGACGATCTCACACCCCTTACCCGCAGGGACTTCCTCTCCCTCCTTAAGGAGATGCGGGATGTTAAAACCTCTGTTCAGGCTCTCCACTCCCTGAAATCCGATATTGCCGAAATCGGCTCCAGAACGGATCAACTTGAACGACGGGTGGAAGAGGTGGTGTCATTCCAACAAGCGGTCGAGACCGACTTCCATCAACTCCGCCAAGATGTAGCCCAATTGCGGGAGGAGCATGAGGACCAGGACAATAGGGCGAGGAGAAATAACCTGAGGATTCGGGGTATCCCTGAGGAGGTCGAAGCGGCTCACCTTGACCTTTACCTTAAGCGCCTCTTTGCCCACCTATCACCTGACACCCCTGAGGATCATCTTCTCCTGGATCGTGCGCATCGAGCCCTCTGGCCTCGCTCCCAGGACTCCTCCCAGCCGAGGGATGTCATCCTCCGACTGCACTACTTCACTGCGAAAGAGGCCATTATGAGAGAAGCTCGACGGCTGGGGTCTGTGACTTTCCAGAATACCCCCCTGCAGATCTTCCAGGACTTATCCCCGCTTACCCTGGCCAAACGTAGAGACTTTAAACCCGTCACTTCCCTGCTCTCCCGTCATAATGTTAAATACCGCTGGGGCTTCCCTTTCCGTATCCTGGTCTGGCACCAAGGGAAGATGCTCACGGCCAGGAGCCTATCCAAGGCTCAAACGCTGCTCTCCAAGCTGGGTATCCACACCGCTGAGCAGGACATTTCTACTCAACGCCTGCCACCGCGGACACAGCGGACCTCGCCTCAGCCTCCCCGATCTGAGTGGTTTACGGTCCTCCAGTTCCCTGATGGACTTCTGGCTCTCTGATTTAATGCCTCCTCTTTATAATTGCCTTGACCTTTCCTGGTCGTACTCCCCTAGCCGGGGAGCTGTTTCACTTTAGATCTCCCGCATCCTGATTTCCCGACCCCTTCGTTGATTCTCGACTGTTTTGATTGTTATCCCTTGTTAAAGTGTTAAAATGTTAACATGTTAATATGCTAAAAAGTGATAATCTGTTTTTTCTCTACCCCCTGCTCCTCCCTTTCTTTCTGGAGTTGGCGCTCCATCTGTTCTTTGTTCCTGCTTTCTTTCCAGCCTTTTCCCTCGGCTCCCCCCAAGGGAGGTTTCCCTCCTACCCATTGCTACGTGGTTTGTGATCCATCATCTGGATCCCATGCCGCGCCCCCTTCGGGCTTTGAGCCCTCTTGCTGACCTAGGTGCCCTCCCGACACCTAGTATCCCTTCCCCCTGTCAGCACTACCGGTCCTGGCCCCTATTGCCGGATGACCAACTACCCTCCCATCCCTCCCGGTTTCCTTTCCTTCCTCCCTCCTCTCTGACCACGTTGTCTCCTGCTTTGTATCCTTCTTCTCTATCTCTCTTCTTCCTTCCCCTACTTTCAGTATTATACACTCCTTCTACTCAGCCTCCCTCTTTGTTGCTTGCCCATGGGTCTCTGGGTACTCTCCTTTAATGTGAAGGGCTTGAATAGCCCTCAAAAGAGAGGTAAGCTCTTTGCCTCCCTTAAACTCCATAAGGGTGACCTGGTCTTTCTCCAGGAGACTCACTTCCTACATAACTCCCACCCTACGCTGCAATGTAAACCATACCCTGATTCTTTCCATGCCTGTGATCATTCAGCCAAGAAACGGGGGGTCGCGATTTTATTTGCCCGCCACCTCACCTTTGAGCTTCTAGATTCCCATGCCGACAGGGATGGCCGGTTTCTTGTTTTAGTTGGGAAACTTAATAACAAACTATGCACCCTAGCTAACGTCTATGCCCCTAACCAACGACAGGAACTATTCTTTGCAAAGCTAGATACTCCTAAGATAGACCGCTCTCCCTCTCTCCCCACCGCTTCCCCGTCGGACTCCCACCGCTCTAGATCCCTCCTCCGTCTCATGCGATCCCAGCTTCTCTATGACTCCGGGAGGATAAAAGACCCCTCTTCTCGTGACTATACTTTTATTCTGCTCCTCATAATTCCTACTCCCGCATTGATATGGTCCTGCTCAGCCATGATCTCGCCCTGAATCTCCACGCTGCCCATATATACCCATTGATCTGGTCTGATCATGCCCCTATCTCTTGCGACCTCTCGGGTCTGCTCTCACGCCCCCGCCCCATGACATGGCGTCTTAACGACTCCCTCCTTCACAACCCGGAGATACGTTCCCATCTTCGGGACAAGATTTCTGACTATTTTACTCTGAATGATTCCCCTGACATTTCTAGGTCCACTCTCTGGCTGGCACACAAGGCAGTTCTTCGTGGGCACATTATCAGCCTGGCCTCCAAAACCAGAAAGCAGTCTCTCACTCAGTTTAACAAACTCTCTATTAAACTCCACACACTCGAGACCCAGCATAAGGTGTCCTCCGACCAGGCTGACTTGTCTGAACTCCGTACCGTGAAAGCGGAACTTGATCTCCTTCTCTCCAGACGGGTGGCCAAACGTCTCAAATGGCTTCGCCAGTCTTTTTACGAGAAGGGAGACAAGGCAGACAAGATCCTAGCGGCACGACTCCGTTCCACGAGAGCCAAAACTAATATTATATCTATCAGAAACTCTCTCAATCAGCTTGTTCATGACCCCACCGCCATTAGGGCTACCTTCCAATCCTACTACGCTGACTTGTACAACCTTCCACCCCCCTCACCTGGTTCTTCCTCTCTGCCCCACTCTGACCTAGTCTCTCACTTTCTTTCAGCTTCTAACTTGCCTAGACTGCCTCAGGACGCCATGGGCCATCTTAACAGCGAGATCTCGGTGGAAGAAATTGCCCAGACTATACTTATGCAAAAAATTGGTAAATCCCCGGGCCCGGATGGGTTCACGGCTCTTTACTACAAAAAATATTCTGATCTTCTCTCCCCCCACCTTCAGTCCCTGTTTAATAGGATTGTCCATGGCGACTCCTTTCCTCCTGAGATGTTGGAGGCTAGAATTGTGGTGATCCCTAAGGAAGGCAATGACACCCTTAACTGCGCTAGCTACCGACCTATATCTCTCTTGAACCTGGACTTGAAAATCTTCGCTAAAATCCTAGCCAACCGCCTTAACCCGTATCTCCCTTCCCTTGTCCATTACGACCAGGTGGGGTTTATCCTGGGCCGCCAAGCGAGGGATAACACCAGACGTGCTATTGATCTTATACACATCTCGAACTCCAGGGGATCCCCTGCTATCATGCTCTCCTTGGATGCTAAAAAAGCCTTCGACCGGATCTCCTGGAGTTTTCTGAGAGCCGCCCTGGAGGCCTATGGCTTGTCTGGTGACTTTCTCACTGGTGTCCTGGCACTATACTCCGCCCCCTCCGCCACAGTCTTAATCAATGGCGTCCCGTCTGCTCCGGTCCGCATTTCAAATGGTACACGTCAGGGATGCCCTCTCTCACCGCTAATATTTGCCCTCATTATTGAGCCCCTCGCTTCTCAAATTAGAGCCCATCCAAATATACACGGTATACAAGTAGGCTGTATCGATCCTAAAATCTCCCGCTTCGCTGACGACATTCTACTTTCTCTGACCCTGCCCCTTATCTCACTCCCAAATTTATTTTCAGTCCTGCATTCTTACAGCCTTATATCAGGCTACAAGATCAATTATTCCAAATCCGAGGCTATGCTGCTTCATGTCCCTCACCGAGAGGCTGAATCCCTTCGCGCCAACTTCAATTTTAAATGGCAGCCCACAAAGATTCAATATTTGGGGATTTATTTGACCTCCCACTACGACTCTCTCTTCCGGGAAAACTTTTCACCCCTCCTCACCAAAACACTCGCTGACCTGACATCCTGGAACAGTCTCTTCATTTTGTGGCTGGGCAGGATCATAGCGGTTAAAATCACCATAGTCCCCAAATGGCTTTACCTTTTCCAGACCCTCCCTGTGGCAGTCCCGGCCTTCTTTCTTCGCACTATCCAACGAGCCCTCATGCATTTTATCTGGAACCACAGACCCCCCCGCATCGCCGCCAATACCCTGAAACGGCCAACCTCCGCTGGCGGTAGAGGTCTTCCTGATATCAAACTCTACTACCTAGCCTCCCACCTATCCCATATTGTCACCTCTTATGCTCCCCACGGGGTCTGTATCCTGGTTGGATATCGAGGCTGCCCTCGTTAACCTCTCGGACCTGACCCCCCTATGAAGTCTGCCCTCTACCTCCCGACCCCCAGCCTCCAAACTCCTCCCCACTATTAAATTTAACCTTAAAATTTGGGACTCCCTCTCCCTGAAGATGGGTCTTACCACTACCCCCTCGCCCTTGACCCCTATCTGGCAGAACCCTATGTTTCCTCCTGGATTCTCGATTACGAGATTCCGTACATGGATAACGCTGGGCTTCAAATTTCCGACTAATTTTGCCGATCGGGGTCAATGACTGTCCCTACCTGACCTCCAACCGAAGACCCCTTCGTACTCCCTTAATCCCTTCCAATTCCTACAAATCCGCCACTTCCTAGGTTCTCTGCCCTCCTCCGCTCTGCTTCGAGTCCTCACCCCCTTTGAAAGTTTATGCGTTAACTCTCACCTCTCCAAAGGCTTAATCTCCCAACTTTACTCCCTTTTACTAGATTATTCCCTTCCCTCCTCCCGGCCCCACGAACTCGCATGGGAACGTGATCTTGGACCCCCTCCAGAGAGAGAAGATTGGGAGTACATGAGACTGGGGACTGCTAAATGTTCTATTGCTACTGCTTTTAAGGAGACGGCTTACAAAATTTACTACCGTTGGTACTACACCCCTGACAGACTTAATAAACTCTTTCCGTGTTCCTCCCCTAGTTGCTGGAGGAACTGCGGATCTAGAGGCACTATGCTACACATATGGTGGACCTGCCCGTCCATCGTTTCCTTCTGGAATCTAGTCCACTCCCTCACTAACTCGCTTATGGAATCCTCAGTGCTGAAGGATCCCTGGATCTTTTTGCTGTGTTACCCTCCCCCGATGCTTAATAAATTCTCCCAAAAACTGGTTACACATATTCTAACGGCGGCGAAATCGCTGACAGCTCTTAACTGGAAGAACCCCTCCCCGCCCTCTCTCCCGTCTCTTAAAACCAAAATTTGGCATATTGCGTCAATGGAGAAGATTACATATTATCTCCACGACCGGGGTCACATTTTTGAGCAGGTTTGGGCCCTCTGGCTCACTGCTGAACGTAGAACGCCGCCCCCCCCTCTTGCTCCTAGTTCCTTCCGTAGACCCATGGGCATTGCCTACTGCTCCTCCTCCATCGCCTCCCTCCTCTCCTTCTCTTTTCTCTTCCTCTCTCCTCTTCTCTTTCTTATCCTTATTTTCTCTCGTCTCTCCCTTGACCTCCTTCTCCCTCTTTCTCTTGATCTCACTACTGCCAGGATATGTACCGTGCTTGGATTATACCGTGGTCTCCCCCCCCCCCTGTCCCCCTCTCCCTCCTTTCCCTCCCTCCCCGAATTTCATACTTGATTACTATTGTTCATTTTTTGATTATTCTCGATGTTTATTTTAAAATTGTGGTTTCTGCTGGACGTTGGGTCTTATGACCACCTGTCCCATATGTCCATGTATTCTTTGTCTATCTTGTTTAACCACGTACAAATAAAGAATTTCAAAAAAAGAATAATACATAGAAGATATTTCTAGAGTTCGGCCGGCATGCCTCATGGCCACTGTACTCGGGCATCATTACAATCGGTCCATTCTTTGAAATTTTCTTTCTTTTTTTTTTTAAACACATTTTATTGGATGGATCATGAAATAAGTACAATGATAACGTAACAGAACACCCGAACATCTTGGGTGCTTAAAGAGCAGATATAATTACAGTGAATTGTTACAACAACAGAGTAGATCCGATTTTTGTTTTTGTGTTTTCCCATGTTTAGAGATTCAAGTCAAAGCATAAGAGATGGGAAACTCTCGGCAACGGGGTGGCCTTCCGTCATAGAGAGTCAGCAGAGGAAATGAGAGGAAGAGAGTGCTCAGATAGCGAGCAGGAGGGAACCGGAGAGCAAAGGAGGCTGGGCACCTCCGGTTGGAGAGAAGAGAGGGGGGAGTAGAGAGAGGGTGGTGGGGTAGCCCTCGGGGGTAGGGGGTGGGTGCGGCTTTGGCATGCTGTGTCAGGTTATAAATGGGGAGGGGGCCTGTTGTAAAGTTAGCCACGGGGACCATACTTTATCAAATCGCTTCGACGTGTTACGAATGACTGCAGTCATGTATTCCATTTTGTGGATATACCATATCCGGGAAATTATCACCGGCATTGGTGAAGGGGTCGGGTTCTTCCAGTCTGTGGCAATTTGGCAAGTCATTGCCGAAACTATATGTCGGAATAGTTTGTTTTGGTGTCTATTGAGGGTGGGAAGAGTCATGGGGAGCAAGAAGTATTGGGGATCGGAGGAGATGGAGGTGTCAAATAGGCGCGAAAGCAAAGTGATGAGTTCACCCCATATTTTATGAATTTTGGGGCAAGCCCACCAAATGTGTAAGAATGAACCAGTGTCTGTACAACCCCTCCAGCATCCATCTGGGGTGCCGGGGAACATAGTATGCAGACGGGCAGGGACATAGTACCATCGGTAGAGTAATTTATAGATATTTTCTTTAATTCTTACACATATGGAGCTGGAAGCCGCATTGTCCCATATATCTACCCATTCCTCATTGTCTATAGTAAATCCCAGTTCCTTTTCCCATGCTGACTCGTGAGGGGCCCGGGATGTTGTGGGGAGGTCGTCCAGGAGGTTGTATATATCTGATATGAGGCCTTTAGTGTTGGTGCGTTTCCAGCTAATGTATTCGAAGGGGGATAGGTGTCTGTGGAGAAGGGTAGTGGTAATGGTGGAGTGGAAATGTCTAATTTGGAGATAGCGAAAGAAGTCTGATGAGGGGATTACTGTTCCTTCACGGATATCTGTGAATTGTGGGAAAGTAGCTGTGGAGGTGATATCATTAACATATAGTATACCACTCGAGCGCCAAGATGTATGCGTGGCTCCACTCATGCCTGGCGGAAAGGCTGGGTTGTGAAATAACGGAATTAGCGGGGATGATTATGGGGCCAAGCTGAACCGTCTGTTTGTCAGGTCCCAGGTCGCTAAGGAGCGACTTACTATAGGGTGCGATAAGGCCGCACGGGGACGCCGGTTCCGGTGTAGCCACAATAGAGAGGATAGCGTGGCTAGGCCTGTCTCCTCCGCCTCTATCCCCACCCAGACCTTCCGTGTCCCGCCCTCGTTGCACCATTGTGCACATTGAGCGAGTTGCGCGGCATAATAGTATTTCTTAAAGTCCGGGATACCCAGTCCGCCTCCTCTGGAGGGGCGTTGGAGCAGTTTAAGTCTGACTCGGGGACGTTTATGGTTCCAAATAAAAAGGGAGGATTGGCGTTGTAGGGTCTTGAAGACGTAGGTAGGGACGTAAATCGGGAGGGTCTGAAATAAGTACAGGAGTCGGGGGAGCACGCTCATCTTAACGGAGTTAATTCTGCCTATCCATGATATAAAATAACTGGACCAATCCACCAGGTCCTCCTTGATTGTCTGTAATAAACGGGGATAATTTGCTTGGAAAAGTTGGTGGTGATGGTGGGTCAAGAATACACCAAGGTATTTAATTTTCTTGGTATGCCAGTTACAGGGGAGGGTAGCTTGAAGGTCCTGTTTAAGAGCTGCCGGGATATAAAAGTTGAGGACCTCTGTTTTGTTCACGTTTATTTTATAGCCAGAGAGCTGTGAGTATAAATTGGTCTCGGAAAGAAGAGCGGGGAGAGATTGGGCTGGGTCAGTGAGGGAAATCAGGACGTCATTGGCATATAACGCTATCTTGTGTTCGGAAAGGCCTGTGGATATTCCATGGATAGCACTGTTATTACGGATCCTTGCTGCTAGGGGCTCCATGACTAGTGCAAAGATTAAAGGGGAAAGGGGGCATCCCTGCCTGGTACCATTAGTGATTCCAAAACTGGAGGAGGAGACACCGTTAACCATCACCTGGGCTGACGGGGAACGGTAGAGTGCTTTGATTCCCTCTAGAAAGTTTCCGGAGAATCCCATTTTGTCAAGGACTGCAAAGGCAAAAGACCACGATATGCGGTCGAAGGCCTTCTCCGCGTCGAGAGCCAAAATGAGAGAGGGAAGTTTCCGTTTTTGGATTGAATATATTAGATCTATTGCCCTTCTGGTGTTGTCAGACGCCTGGCGTCCAGGGATGAAGCCAACCTGGTCCGGGTGGACCAGGCCGGGCATCAAGGGACCCAGACGGTTAGCTAGTATTTTCGCGTATATCTTCAAATCAACATTCAGTAATGAGATTGGTCTGTAGTTTAAGCAACTAGTCGGGTCTTTGTCAGGCTTTGGGATTACCACTATGTCTGCCCGGGTCGTCTCCGGTAGGAAGGAGGCTCCCTCGAGAATACCGTTAAATAGGGAGGTCAGGTGTGGTGCCAGTTCCTTCGCGAAGAGTTTATAATATTGGGCTGTGAAACCGTCTGGCCCTGGAGCAGCCGACGAGCGCATAGATCGTATGGCGGCTATTGTCTCCTCCTCCGAGATTCGACTATTAAGGGCTTCCATTTGATTGTCAGATAGGGTTGGGAGGGGGGTGTCAGATAAGTATGAGCGCACTCCCCCAGATCCGTCAGAAGATAGCAGGGGCGGGTCAGGTAGGTTATAAAGGGAGCTATAAAACAGGCGAAAATCTTCGGCCATCAGTTCAGGGTCATATGTATAGGTTCCCCTTTGTGACGAGTACAATTTATCTATTGCGCCCAGTGCCTGCTTACGACGAAGTTTGTTGGCTAATAGGGTATCTATTTTATCCATTTTGTCGTAAAACCGTTGTTGCAGTTTCCGAAGAATTAGTGCCGCACGGTTGGATAGGAGGGTGTTTAGTTGTCCCCGGAGGGAGTCTATCTGAGTGAGTAAAGAGGGATCGGGGGATACTTTGTGTTTGGATAGTAAGGTGGCTATTTCTGATTCAAGGGAGGCTATCTCCTGTGCGGTTTTTTTCTTAATTGCCGACGATTTTGCTAACAGGGTGCCGCGGATCGTAGCTTTGTGGGCTTCCCAAAGGGTATTAAGTGGGATGTCAGGAGACATATTTTCGGTGAAATAGTGTGTGATCGCTAATCTAGTTTCCTCTAGTGCAGAGGGGTGTTGTAGAAGCGAGTCGTTAAGACGCCATTTGTATTTCCTATGAGGCGCTCGGTGTATATCTATGAGGAGGTAGACCCCAGCGTGGTCCGTCCAAGTCAGTGGTGTAATGCCCGTATCAGAGATCAGTGGCACTAGGGCAGAGGAGATGTGGATCATATCAATCCTGGAGTAGTGTTGATGTGGAGCTGAGAAGTGCGTAAAATCTTTGATGTGGGGGTGTTGGGAACGCCAAGTGTCACAGAGGCCGTGAAGTTTCATGGTGGCGGTAAGTGTGCGGGAAGCCCGGGGGAGAGTCGTCATAGAAGCGTGGGGCGGAGGGCTGGATCTATCTAGCAAGGGGTCAATTATGGTATTAAAGTCGCCACCCATGATAATGCTTCCCTGTGCTTCTCGTGATAGGCGTTTGGAGAAAGAATCAAAGAACAGAGATTGGTCTTGATTGGGGGCGTAGACGGAGACCAAAGTGAGAGCCTTAGAACGGAGGGTACCCATTACCATAAGGAACCGTCCATCTGGGTCTATCACTGTCCTGGAATGGATAAACGGGATATTACGATGAACTAAGATGGCCACACCCCGTTTTTTACAGTCTGCTGAGGCAAAATAGGACTGGGAGAACCATTTGCCCATCAGCCGGGTGTGGGGACCGGTGAGGTGTGTTTCCTGTAGGAATGCTATGTCGACTTTCTCACGTCTGCAAGCACTCAGGAACACGGTACGCTTCCTAGGGGAGTTCAGGCCATTGACATTGACCGAGAATATTTTAAGAGACATGATTATTTACGTGGGGGGGTATGGCGCGTTGCCGGGTATGGTCCAGCAAGGTACAATTTGTACCAGGCGAAGGCCACCCCTCCAGGCCAAGCGAGAGAGGGAGCGGGGAGGTCGAATAGAGGCCACCAGAAAAGAGAGAGAAGGAAGAACATAGAGAAGAAGAAGAAGAAATACCCCAAATGGGGAAACATCCCTGTGTTTGTGGGTCCCATTCAGGGGCCGCACGGGGAAAGCATCGAATAAGTAACATTATTAACAACATTAAGGGATTATGGGGGGGTAACTGAGCTACCATGTGAGAGGGTATGAGTCTCCCGGGCCACAAGGGCTGAGGATGGCTATAACCATTTTACATTTATGGCAGACATAATAGAATATAGGACTCTGAGAACTGTGTCCAGACAACAAAAACGCTAACATAAAAACAAAAATAGGGAGGGGGAGGGGAGGGCAGGGGGGGAGGGAATTTGGAAAGAGGGAAGAGGGAAGAGAGAGAGAGAGGAAAAAAGAAGAGGGAAAAAAGAAAAAAAGGGGGGGGGGGGTTACGGAGAGGGAGGAGGGGGGGGGGAATACCACAGGGGTGTAAACAGTCATAACTTGATTATAACAGCATTAACCGAGGATAGTTACGATACTGGTCTTTGAGCTGAGGCCGAATTCTCCACTGCTCTCAATCGTTTCGAGTTGTGGAGGCGCGGCATCGTCAGTTCATGCACTATACACGTCGGGGGGATTTCCCCAGTTCAGGGGGGATCCTTGTCCACATTGCGCTGTCGGGTCACCCGCGTCCAATCAGGAAGAGGGGGCTGAGGGTGTGGCGGTTTAGATGATGAGGCCGCCATGTCGTCTTCAGCTGATGTTGGGAGGAGATCTAGCTTTGCCAACAGTTCCTGTCCTTGGGTTAGGGTCTTGACCGAGTGGATAGTGTTATTAATCGAGACGTGTAAATGGAAGGGGAATCCCCATCTGTATCTGATCTGGTGTTGTCGCAGGATCCGAGTGACCGGCTGGAGGTCTCGTCGTTTTTGGATGGTGGAGGGTGCCAGGTCCTGAAAGATCTGCAACTGCGTGCCTTTGAACAGGATCTCCGGTGAGTCTCGAACGGAGGACAAAATTTTCTCCTTTGAGCGGAAGTAATGGAAACGGACGATAACATCCCTGGGCGGTTGGGCGGGAGATGGTTTTGCCCGGAGTGCTCTATGTGCCCTGTCGCAGAGGCATTCTTCGACCGTAAGGTCCGGTACCAAGTGTGTGAAGAATTCTCTCAAGAATGTTGGTAGCGATGGGCCGAGGACCGATTCTGGAACGCCGCGTATGCGCAGATTATTTCTACGCGAGCGATTTTCTTGGTCCTCTTGTCGCTCCTTGAGGGTCTCCATTTCCTCGTGCAATCTAGCGAGTTCACTGTCAATGCGATGTTGGGAGCGGCAGAGATCGTCTGTCTTTGTTTCCAATGCGTCCGTCCGGTTACCGAGATCTGTAAGGTCCGATTTAAATTCAGCTATAGCGTTCGAGAGTTCCTGCTTGAACGCGGGCTGCACTCCCTCCAGTAGTCTCGACATGACCGCCTGTATCTGGGGATCGATACCCGCTTCCGAGAAACACAGGGAGGGGGGGGAGCTTGCGGCCATGGCGGGGTTCTGTGGGCCCTTGGTCTTTGAGCCAAAGAAGTTGGTCGGAGCTTGTGTTGCTTTTTTGTTTTTGGACATAGTGGTATGTATCAAACAAGGAGGATAGGAGTGGGGGTAAAAAAGAAAAGGGGAATAAAAGTTATTGATGGGAGGACACAGGCGAGAGCCCGTTTAATGAGCAAGTAATCTGGTCAGGTCCGATCCTCCAACCGCGGGGCTGGGGTGCCAGAGTGTTATATATGGAATCCGACCATTTAGCTATGGCACATGTAGTATATTATTATTTTTGCGTTAAATCATCTTGCGAGTCGTCTTAAGGATAGGACTGGGATGTATGGATCCGAATGTCATAACGCTGAGACCGCGTCTTTTCCAGGCGCCAGCTCCGCTGTCGGGGCAGATCGCAGTCCAACCCCCTAATCAGTGGCCCGGTCACTCATGGTTGGTATTAAAGCATTTCCATAGCCGTCGCCGGCGGGGGTGTAAACAGAATCTGGACTCCTGTCGAGGTGAGGAGTGTGTGGTATAGTGCGGCTTTTCTTTACTCTGACTGGGTGCCAGAAAGTAAAATGGTGACTCTGGGTTCCTGTCGTGGGTTTTTTATGGAGCAGGAGTGCAGATAAAAAATAGGTGCTGTGGTGACAGCAGGTACTCACAGTATTCCAGGTTGGCTGGGTGTTGAAGGCAATGCAGCCTTTTTTGGCTGTGCTGTAGAGACTTCTATGGTTGCAGGTGTGCACAGCTTTTCCCAGTTAAAGCTCCAGGATTCCAAGATGGCCGCCGCAGCATTTATGGAGCAGCTTCCCTCCTCACTTTCACCCCTTATGGGGCTGCCTGTGGCAAAGAAACTCCCTGAGGGTGTTGTGGGGTGTCCAGCCACGCGTATGGGGAAGATCCGAGGTCACTGGGAGCCCGTCGCGGCCGCGTTTCGCTCCCGGAGCCCACGGCCGGGTCGTCCCCGAACTCTAGGCCCCGGCTGCAGGGTGCGTGATAGGCCGCGGCGGCCGGAGGTAGCGGGGGGGGCCGTAGGCCCGTTTCAACAGTCACACAGCTCCGCTGGAAGGATCCACAGAGGTGATAAGGCCACTGTAGGCCGTTACCAACGTTCCGGAAGGGGGGAGATGTGAATCCCGGGTCCCGCGGACGGCCCCGGAGCCCGGCCCCGCGACGTGCAGAAATTGAGGCCCCGGCTTCACGGGAGGGGGAAGGCCGCAATCCGCAAGGGCAGCCAAGGCCACCCTCCGACTCCGCAGCACGTTTCCCCTGGCCGGTTTGATATGAACAGAGGCAGTGGGGTAAGTGCAGGGGGCACCAGGGTACCAAAAGGGGTGATTTTAGAGCTTATTTCGGCCCATTAACAGGAGCCCATAGAAAATGCCTCCTCTCCCATTGCCAGCCAGGCCACGCCCCTATCCCATTCTTTGAAATTTTCATATAATTTAAATAGTCAGGACTCTGGCATATACGTTAGTATGAGGAAAGGCTCTGCCTCACCCGCCTCACCCCACCGCACGTCACTGCTGAAAGAGAGGGGTTATTCTAAACAAGTAAAGTAACAGATTTTCCCCAGTACACCAAGGGGTATTAGCAATAACATTTGAACACTATACTGCAATTTTGAGGGCACAGATGGGGCAAGCATTTGGAGAGCATGTTGGTTCTTGTGGTGTCATTTGGAGGACCTAGGGGTGAAATCAGGTGAGCTGGCTCTCAATTTAGATATATTTTTGTATGTGATAATATCATGTGGCCTTATTGTAGACAATTATATGGCCCAGAGTGGGTGCTGTTATCATGCCGTATTAAGGACCACCAGTATCAGTGAAGCCATGAACTGGCCTGGTGGTTTAAATATAAGTAACTAAGATCTCAGAATTTTCTACTAACATGTAGTGTTCAAATCTAATTGCTAATACCCCTTGGTGTGCTGGGGAACATCTGTTTTTCTTCTTAGTTATAGTTGTCTACCATGTTCTTGAAAATTACATCTAAGAAATTGGGTCTGACCTGAAAAGGGGGACTTGTCAGTAGCAATCTCTCCCTCTCAGTAACACTCCACACTGATATGATCCATCTCCCACACCCCTGTCTCACTCCCACAGACACACATAGCTAATTAGTAAGCCCAGCACTGTCAGAGAGTAGGCTTCTCCTTGTTTACAACCTTAGTGAAGCTTTGTGAGCCCAGAAACTTTCAAAGAAAGGGACAGTGTGCCTAAATTAAGTAGATCTCCCAGCAAAAGTATACTTACCTTCCCCCAATGTCCCCCTAACCCTCCCTTTCCGCAAGCTAAACCTAATCTTTTCCCCTCGCAGCCTAACTCTAACCCTCCCCGATGGTGCCTAAACCTAACCCCCCCCTTCCCTTAGTCTAAACCTAACCCTCCCTTTCCCAAAGCCTAACCCTAACCCTCCCTTTCCCGGAGCCTAACCCTCTCTCCGCATCCTAAACCTAACCCCCCCCCCTTCCCCACGGCTTACCTGTCCGCAGCCGAGGCAAACCCTCATTTGGGATTCCAGCGGTTGGGTTCCCCTTGAAATTGTTGTTATGGGGGGGGCCACAAAGTTCTGCCTACACCCCTGTGTTAAACCCAGTGGTGTCGAGAGAGGGGGGAGTGGGTACTTAGGAGTCTATATACTAAACCTTGGATGGAGATAAAGTCGCTGCAGATAAAAGTACCAGCCAATCGGCTCCTAACTACTATGCGGCAGGCTGTGTTTGAAAAATGACAGTTAGGAGCCGATTGGCTGGTACTTTATCTCCAGCAACTTGATCTCCATCCAAGGCTTAGTAAATAAACCACTAATTGCCTGGGCCCAGGTCTGATTGATAGGCCCAGTGAGGCCCCCGCCCCCCTTACCTGGCAGCAGCATCTGCAGCTTTTCGCCTCAGCAGTGTGACCAGGGAGACACTTCAAATACAATTTTTTCAGTAGCTTTTTTTAACGGTGCATGGCCACACCTCCTGTGATTAGGCCACACACCCCGAAAAGTACCTGAGCCCAGCCAGGCTCTCTGCGCCCTGGTTAAACCCTTTCTCTCTGAAACCTAAAAATGTTCCATATTTCATTCATGTATAAAACAAGAAGAATGTGCTGTGCGGCATGTGGATACGTTTCACTTATTTCAAGTCTGGTCCCACTAGTATTTTCTGAAGAGACGCTTATAAAACACTGATCAATATTCCCTGTGTAATGAAGCATCCTGTAGAGCCTGCAGTTACAAAATCAAAAGTTATTAGAGCATTGCTGCAGTTTTTACTTTGTTTTGAATTTTTGACTTATGCAGTTATGGCAATTTTGCCACCTCTCTGCTGCTGGGGAAGAGTTTTAATAGCTCTTAACAAATAAACGCTGTGCACCCAAAGGGTTTTGTTTCTGGATAAGGCGAATGCAGATTGGTTGTTTTTGCTTGTTAACTCTCATTGACAGCATTGGGAATTCACAGTAGGAATCTGCCAGATCAGATAGCTGGTGGAATGTGTGGATGAGCTCTGGCATTCACGGACTGTCTCCGTCTCTATAGCTGGATCTTCTGTTATTGTCACTCAGCATGCAGCCAAACTGATTGGCAATACATACTGTTTACACTGTATGCGGTATGCAGCAAATTAACTTCTGAAAAGTACAGGTAGATCTTTATGAACCAGGATTTTGCATACAAGAACTTGAACTACTTGAAATATTATTATTATTATTATTATTAAGATTATTTTATTATTGTTGTTATTTACTAAAGCCTGGTAGGCACTTTTCAATTGGGTGTGGTTCATAGGGTCGACCACACTTAGGTCGACAGTGTCAAAGAAGACCACTATTGGTTGACAGTGACTAAGATGACACACAAAATAGATGGGCCAGGTGTTTGTGCCGCCCACTTGGGTCGCTTAGCTTAGCCATCCAGCTACCTCATTGCACCTCTTTTTCTTCTTTGCATGATGTGCTGTTTGGGGCCTAGTTTTTAAATCTTCCATCCTGTCTGACACTGCAGTGCCACTCCTAGATGGGCCAGGTGTTTGTACACACACTTGTGCCGCTTAGCTTAGTCATCCAGCGACCTCGTGCAACCTTTTGGCCTAAAAACAATATTGTGAGGTGTGAGGTGTTCAGAATAGACTGGAAATTAGTGGAAATTAATGTTATTGAGGTTAATAATACCGTAGAATCAAAATGACCCACAAATTCTGTGATTTTAGGTGTTTGTTTGTTTTTCCCAAAAATCATCCAAATCCAAAACGAAAACCCGAAATGGTGGTTTTGGCAAAACCAATCCAGATCCAAAACACGAGCGAGTATCCAGATCCAAAACCAAAACACGAAAGTTGCCCGCCGCACATCTCTAATGTGAATTGGCTCCTTACAAATTAACCTTAGTGTGAATGTGTGTGCGTGTACGTTTGGTAGGGAATATAGACTGTAAGCTCCACTGGGGCAGGGACTGATGTGAATGGCCAAATACTCTGTAAAGCGCTGCAGAATATGTGTGCGCTATATAAATAACTGGTAGTAATAATAATAATAATAATAATAATGTGTGTGTGTGTGTGTGTGTGTGTGTGTGTGTGTGTGTGTGTGTGTGTGTGTGTGTGTGTGGTATGGGGTAATTAGCTTGGTAGAGGAGTGTGTTGGTGCAGACAGTGTCCAAGTGTTTAGGCAGGGTCCACACACAACTTTTCCAGTGAATAAATTAAATAATTCTTAAAAATAATAAACAAAATAATAAACAACCTGTGACAGCATCATGTGATATAGCAAACAAAATAATGACACTGAGTTTCATGATCTGTTACAGTGGAGTGTCATCCTATTTTGTTTATATATATATATATATATATATATATATATAATCCAAATACCTTGTACAAGCAGCGGCACTCAGAGACTTTTAAAGGTGAGAAAAATATGAAAATTTAATCCATGTTACAATGTGTCCAGGCCAACGTTTCGGGGCACACCCGCCCCTTTGTCAAGGTGAACCAAAAAGTCTTTTTGGTTCACCTTGACAAAGGGGCGGGTGTGCCCCGAAACATTGAGAGGCACATATAGAAACCGTTGTAATTCCTACACCGTTCACCTGATTTGGATGTAAATACCCTCAAATTAAAGTGGAAAGTCTGCAGTTAAAGCACATCTTGTTTGTTTAATTTCAAATCCACTGTGGTGGTGTATAGAGCCCAACATATGAGAGTTGTGTCGAGGTCCCAATATTTATGGACCTGACTGTATGTATATATATATATATATATATATATATTTACAGGTTTACATCACAAAAAAGCAACATATAATAAAATCTCTGGATCTCATGAAAAATTTAAATAGCTCAGGCCAAGACTGAAAGTCAAAATCTCTTGTAAAGAAACCTGATGAGATAGACAATATTATTCAATAAAATATATTACAATCAAACAATGTATTTGCCAGAACGAAAAACAAGGAAGAATAGATAGGGAAAGGAAAGAGAGAGGAAAGAAAAAGAAAAGAAAAGAGCAATACAAGAAAAGAGCTTTGCAACCCCAGGATCAAAGAGAAGGTTTCTAGGCAATTGTAGTAAAGAAAGGGGACTCATGCTGCTGTTTATCGTACAGATTTATAATGGTCAGATTCTTTATATGCCAACCAGGGATACCAGGTGGCAGCGAAGGCCTGGTTGTTATTAGTTAGCGAGGATATAAGGTCATCCATGACCATATAGTGCTCTAACCGTGCACACCACTCAGATATGGAAGGAATCACACTGGATTTCCAGTGTACTGGTATCACTGCTTTTGAGGCACTGAGAACATGATGGAGCAAAGTATTTTTTAACTGAGATCGGGGTCTTCTTAAAAGATTTAACAGCCAAAAAGTAGGGCAGGATGGTAGGTCCTCCTCCAATATGATATTAGCCATTTCTATAACTTTCTGCCAATAAGGCTTTAGGAGAGGACACTCCCACCAAATATGCAAAGGAGTCCCAATCCCCATCCCACATCTCCAACAAATGTTTGGCACTCCAGGATACATTTTAGCCAGCAGGCTAGGGCAGCGGTACCATCGCAAAAAGCACCTTATAGTGTGTTTCCATTATCAACACATTTGAAGAAGAGGAAAAAGTACTATTAAAAATCTCGGCCAAATCGTCTTCCCCTATCAGGCCCTTCAAATCCGTTTCCCAATCACCCATAAATTTTGGTCTAGAGGGGAAAGCCTGGTCAATAATTAACTAATAGATGGTAGAAAGGGAGTGACAAGTGTAGGATTGGTTGAAGCACAAGTTCTCAAAAGGGGTAGACCTTCTTAAGCAAGTTACAGATGGGCAAAGGCTCATCAAGAAATGCTTGATCTGCAAATACCTCCAAATCTCTCTATTAGGTAAATCCCAATTGATTTCGACTGTTGGGAAGCTCAAAATGCCAGAAGAATCCATGAGTTTATCTACCTTACATATTCCTCTAAGGTGCCACCCAGGAGCGATTCTTGGCGCGGGTAAGCAGTGCCTGCACAAGGGGCGCGGCGGGCACGGCCGCAGTCACCCCACAGGTGCCCGGCGCTTACTCGCACCCTGCACCCCCTCCCCGGCTGCAGCAGATGCCGTGGGCTGTGTGGGCGCTCGCTGCAGCCGGCGTCACTGTCAAATGCTAGAGGTCATAATTGACCTCTAATGCCTGTGCGGCGCTGCTATGGGAGAGACTTCATGACATCTCTCCCATAGAGAGGAGCGGGCAGCCAGATGGAGCAGCAGCGGCAGCAGCGGTCGGGACTGGTAAGTATTGTTTTTTGTTTATTTTTTTGTGTTTGTAAGCGGCTACTAGGGTGCACAGCAACAGGGGGCACAACTACTGGGGCAAATCTACTGGGGGCATAGCTACTGGGGGCACAACTACTTGGGACAAATCTACTGTGGGCACAGCTACAGGGGGCACAGCTACTGGGGGCACAACTACAGGGGGCAAATCTACAAGAGGCACTGCTACAGGGGGTACAGGGACACAACTGCTGGGCAAATCTACTGGAGGCACAACTACTGGAGGCACAACTACTGGGGGAACAACTACTGGGGGCACAGCTACAGGGGGCACAACTACTGGGGGCATAACTACAGGGGGCATAACTGTGTCCACGCCCCTCCCCTATGAAGCCACACCCCTATTTTTTTACCCGCGCCTTTGGCACGCACTGTTTTACCAGGGAGCGCACCAATGGAAACTTTCATCCTGGGCACCACAAGGTGAAGAGCCGGCCCTGGAGCCACCAACCTAATGACGAATTCTGTATTCCCAGCGGAAATACCAGATTACCGAATAATGGCATGAGTAGGGATGGGGAGGGTGAGAGAAGGGGTTGTGTGCGAAGACGACGCCAGCATTCCAACGTCAGGCCTATGACAGGATGGGAGACCAGAGGGAGCATCGAAACCCAGGGTAGGCTAGAGTGCAGAGAAGGAAGAGAGTCTAATTCAATATTCACCTATTGTTTCCTATCTGCCCCCAGACCAGTACTCTAGTGAGGAGTACTGCATGGTGATAGGAGAGAACGTGAGGTAGCTGGAGACCACCTGGATGTTTCCTCCTATATAAAATCTCATGCTTAAATCTGGGTTTGCGACCTCCCCAAATCTTTAATTGTCCTATGAAGAGAGGTAAACTACTAGAGATGAGCGGGTTCGGTTCCTCGGAATCCGAACCCCCCCCGAACTTCACCCATTTTACACGGGTCCGAGGCAGACTCGGATCCTCCCGCCTTGCTTGGTTAACCCGAGCGCGCCCGAACGTCATCATCCCGCTGTCAGATTCTCGCGAGATTCGTATTCTATATAAGGAGCCGCTCGTCGCCGCCATTTTCACTCATGCATTGGAGATGATAGGGAGAGGACGTGTGCAGCGTTCTCTCAGTTGTGTTCAGTGTGCTGCAAATATCTGTGCTCAGTGTGCTGCAAATATCTGTGCTCAGTGTGCTTGCAAATATCTGTGCTCAGTGTGCTGAAAATATCTACGTTCTCTGCCTGAAAAACGCTCCATATCTGTGCTCAGTGTGCTGCAAATATCTGTGCTTAGTGTGCTTTATTGTGGGGACTGGGGACCACCAGTATTATATAGTAGGAGGACAGTGCAGAGTTTTGCTGACCAGTGACCACCAGTATTATACGTTCTCTGCCTGAAAAACGCTCCATATCTGTGCTGCATTGTAGTATATAGTAGGAGGACAGTGCAGAATTTTGCTGACCAGTGACCACCAGTATTATATCAGTACGGTACAGTAGTCCACTGCTCTACCCACCTCTGTGTCGTCAAGTATACTATCCATCCATACCTGCGGTGCATTTTAGTTGTTGTGCGCAGTAGTAGGAGGACAGTGCATAATTTTGCTGACCACCAGTATATAATATATAGCAGTACGGTACAGTAGTCCACTGCTCTACCTACCTCTGTGTCGTCAAGTATACTATCCATCCATACCTGTGGTGCATTTTAGTTGTTGTGCGCACGTAGTAGGAGGACAGTGCATAATTTTGCTGACCACCAGTATATAATATATAGCAGTACGGTACAGTAGGCCATTGCTATTGATATATTACTGGCATATAATTCCACACAATAAAAAATGGAGAACAAAAATGTGGAGGGTAAAATAGGGAAATATCAAGATCCACTTCCACCTCGTGCTGAAGCTGCTGCCACTAGTCATGGCCGAGACGATGAAATGCCATCAACGTCGTCTGCCAAGGCCGATGCCCAATGTCATAGTAGAGAGCATGTAAAATCCAAAAAACAAAAGTTCAGTAAAATGACCCAAAAATCTAAATTAAAAGCATCTGAGGAGAAGCGTAAACTTGCCAATATGCCATTTACGACACGGAGTGGCAAGGAACGACTGAGGCCCTCTCCTATGTTCCTCATGACTAGTGGGTCAGCTTCACATGAGGATGGAAGCACTCATCCTCCCACTAGAAAAATGAAAAGACTTAAGCTAGCAAAAGCACAGCAAAGAACTTGCGTTCTTCTAAATCACAAATCCCCAAGGAGAGTCCAATTGTGTCGGTTGCGATGCCTAACCTTCCCAACACTGGACGGGAAGAGGTGGCGCCTTCCACCATTTGCACGCCCCCTGCAAGTGCTGGAAGGAGCACCCGCAGTCCAGTTCCTGATAGTCAAATTGAAGATGTCACTGTTGAAGTACACCAGGATGAGGATATGGGTGTTCCTAGCGCTGAGGAGGAAATTGACAAGGAGGATTCTGATGGTGAGGTGGTTTGTTTAAGTCAGGAACTCGGGGAGACACCTGTTGTCCGTGGGACGAATATGGCCATTGACATGCCTGGTAAAATTACAAAAAAAATCACCTCGTCGGTGTGGAATTATTTTAACAGAAATGCAGACAACATTTGTCAAGCTGTAATAAGTAGGGGTAAGGACGTTAACCACCTAGGAACATCCTCCCTTATACGTCACCTGGAGCGCATTCATCAGAAGTCATTGACAAGTTCAAAAACTTTGGGTGACAGCGGAAGCAGTCCACTGACAACTAAATCCCTTCCTCTTGTAACCAAGCTCCTGCAAACCACAGCACCAACTCCCTCAGTGTCAATTTCCTCCTTAGACAGGAACGCCAATAGTCCTGCAGGCCATGTCACTGTCAAGTCTGACGAGTCCTCTCCTGCCTGGGATTCCTCCGATGCATCCTTGAGTGTAACGCCTACTGCTGCTGGCGCTGCTGTTATTGCTGCTGGGAGTCGATCGTCATCCCAGAGGGGAAGTCGGAAGACCACTTGTACTACTTCCAGTAAGCAATTGACTGTCCAACAGTCCTTTGCGAGGAAGATGAAATATCACAGCAGTCATCCTGCTGCAAAGCGGATAACTCAGGCCTTGGCAGCCTGGGCGGTGTTAAACGTGTTTCCGGTATCCACCGTTAATTCACAGGATACTAGAGATTTGCTAGAGGTACTGTGTCCCCGGTACCAAATACCATCTAGGTTCCATTTCTCTAGGCAGGCGATACCGAGAATGTACGCAGACCTCAGAAAAAGAGTCGCCAGTGTCCTAAAAAATGCAGTTGTACCCAATGTCCACTTAACAACGGACATGTGGACAAGTGGAGCAGGGCAGACTAAGGACTATATGACTGTGACAGCCCACTGGGTAGATGTATTGCCTCCCGCAGCAAGAACAGCAGCGGCGGCACCAGTAGCAGCATCTCGCAAACGCCAACTCATTCCTAGGCAGGCTACGCTTTGTATCACCGCTTTCCAGAAGAGGCACACAGCTGACAACCTCTTACGGAAACTGAGGAACATCATCGCAGAATGGCTTACCCAATTGGACTCTCCTGGGGATTTGTGACATCGGACAACGCCACCAATATTGTGCGTGCATTACATGTGGGCAAATTCCAGCACGTCCCATGTTTTGCACATACATTGAATTTGGTGGTGCAGAATAATTTAAAAAAAGACAGGGGCATGCAAGAGATGCTGTCAGTGGCCCGAAGAATTGCGGGCCACTTTCGGCATTCAGCCACCGCGTGCCGAAGACTGGAGCACCAGCAAACACTCCTGAACCGGCCCGCCATCATCTGAAGCAAGAGGTGGTAACGAGGTGGAATTCAACCCTCTATATGCTTCAGAGGATGGAGGAGCAGCAAAAGGCCATTCAAGCCTATACAGCTACCTACGATATAGGCAAAGGAGGGGGAATGCACCTGACTCAAGCGCAGTGGAGAATGATTTTCACGTTGTGCAAGGTTCTGCAACCCTTTGAACTTGCCACACGTGAAGTCAGTTCAGACACTGCCAGCCTGAGTCAGGTCATTCCCCTCATCAGGCTTTTGCAGAAGAAGCTGGAGATATTGAAGGAGGAGCTAAAACAGAGCGATTCCGCTAGGCATGTGGGACTTGTGGATGGAGCCCTTAATTCGCTTAACCAGGATTCACGGGTGGTCAATCTGTTGAAATCAGAGCACTACATTTTGGCCACCGTGCTCGATCCTAGATTTAAAACCTACGTTGGATCTCTCTTTCCGGCAGACACAAGTCTGCAGAGGTTCAAAGACCTGCTGGTGTGAAAATTGTCAAGTCAAGCGGAACGTGACCCGTCAACAGCTCCTCCTTCACTTTCTCCCGCAACTGGGGCTGCGAGGAAAAGGCTAAGAGTTCCGAGCCCACCCGCTGGCGGTGATGCAGGGCAGTCTGAGCGAGTGCTGACATCTGGTCCGGACTGAAGGACCTGCCAACGATTACTGACATGTCGTCTACTGTCACTGCATATGATTCTGTCACCATTGAAAGAATGGTGGAGGATTATATGAGTGACCGCATCCAAGTAGGCACGTCAGACAGTCTGTACGTATACTGGCAGGAAAAAGAGGCAATTTGGAGGCCCTTGCACAAACTGGCTTTATTTTACCTAAATTGCCCCCCCTCCAGTGTGTACTCCGAAAGAGTGTTTAGTGCAGCCGCTCACCTTGTCAGCAATCGGCGTACGAGGTTACTGCCAGAAAATGTGGAGAAGATGATGTTCATCAAAAATGAATTATAATCAATTCCTCCGTGGAGACATTCACCAGCAATTGCCTCCAGAAAGTACACAGGGACCTGAGATGGTGGATTCCAGTGGGGACAAATTAATAATCTGTGAGGAGGGGGATGTACACAGTGAAAGGGGTGAGGAATCGGACGATGAGGAGGAGGTAGACATCTTGCCTCTGTAGAGCCAGTTTGTGCAAGGAGAGATTGATTGCTTCTTTTTTGGTGGGGGCCCAAACCAACCAGTCATTTCAGTCACAGTCGTGTGGCAGACCCTGTCGCTGAAATGATGGGTTTCTTAAAGTGTGAATGTCCTGTTTATACAACATAAGGGTGGGTGGGAGGGCCCAAGGACAATTCCATCTTGCACCTCTTTTTTTCTTTAATTTATCTTTGCATCATGTGCTGTTTGGGGACTATTTGTTAAATCTGCCATCCTGTCTGACACTGCAGTGCCACTCCTAGATGGGCCAGTTGTTTGTGTCGGCCACTTGGGTCGCTTAGCTTAACCATCCAGCGACCTTGGTGCACCTCTTTTTTTCTTTGCATCATGTGCTGTTTGGGGACTATTTTTTAAATCTGCCATCCTGTCTGACACTACAGTGCCTCTCCTAGATGGGCCAGTTGTTTGTGTCGGCCACTTGGGTCGCTTAGCTTAACCATCCAGCGACCTTTGTGCACCTCTTTTTTTCTTTGCATCATGTGCAGTTTGGGGACTATATTTTAAATCTGCCATCCTGTCTGACACTGCAGTGCTACTCCTAGATGGGCCAGGTGTTTGTGTCGACTACTTGGGTCGCTTAGCTTAGCCACACAGCTACCTCATTGCACCTCTTTTTTTCTTTGCATCATGTGCTGTTTGGGGACTATTTTTTAAATCTGCCATCCTGTCTGACACTGCAGTGACACTCCTAGATGGGCCAGGTGTTTGTGTCGGCCACTTGGGTCGCTTAGCTAATACCCCTTTTCCACTAGCTCAAAAAACACGGGTAAATGCACGGGGGCGCGCATTTACCCGTGTTTTTGGCAAGTGGAAAAGGGTAAACCCGGATCAAGTGACCCGTGAATCCTACCCGGCTATTTACCTGGGTAGGACACGGGAATGATCCGGGTAGGGTGTAGTGTAAACGGGAGCCGTGTCGATGCGACACGGCTCCCGTTTACACTGTATGGATGGGCGGCGCTGGGAGATCATGTGATCTCCCTGCGCCGCCCCTGCCGTGTAGCTAGAAGCGTCACCAACCCGGCATATGCCGGGTTGTGACTGCTAATGGGAAAGGGACCGAGCACGGGTCGCAGCAGGAGGCAGCTCCCGTGTCAGGCTCCCGGCTGCGACCCGTGCTCGTAGGTGTAAAAGGGGTATTAGTGACACAGTGACCTTGGTGCACCTCTTTTTTTTCTTTGCATCATGTGCTGTTTGGGGACTATTTTTTGAAGTGCCATCCTGTCTGACACTGCAGTGCCACTCCTAGATGGGCCAGGTGTTTGTGTCGGCCACTTGGGTCGCTTAGCTTAGTCATTCAGCGACCTCGGTGCAAATTTTAGGACTAAAAATAATATTGTGAGGTGTGAGATGTTCAGAATAGACTGGAAATGAGTGGAAATTATGGTTATTGAGGTTAATAATACTATGGGATCAAAATGACCCCCAAATTCTATGATTTAAGCTGTTTTTGAGGGTTTTTTGTAAAAAAACACCTGAATCCGACAAAAAAATTTCAGGAAGGTTTTACCAAAACGCATCCGAATCCAAAACACGGCAGCGGAACCGAATCCAAAACCAAAACCTGAAAAATGTCCGGTGCACATCACTATAAACCACGCACAAGGGATAGCAATAGGCCGGGTTTGGAGGAGGTATAGTACTTTCGGTAAAACATTAATTTTGATGAATCCAATCCATCCCACCCAAGAAATTCTCTTGGCTCCCCAAGCAGAAGAGATACACACATTTATATACTTAAAGGTCATATATGGAAACCCATCTACAGTATACAATAACCTGTAAGTGTTAGCATCATTGTGTATTTATACCTGCCCTTAAGCACCTGCAAATAATATGGCTTGGATTGGCATATATGTATCTCTGTGCAGGTCTAATGTGTTCGCAATTACACAAACCTTACTGTACTCTCCAGCTAAAAACTTTTTTCTGGTTGCACTATGAGATTTTACACATATTCCGCTATGAAAACTGGCATACAGTAGGTCTTGCTCTGCATTAACCCCGGTATTTTTATTTTGGTTTCATTATATTTTTGTTTCCTTGAATCATTTCATCCTGGTAAAGGTAAAAAAAAAAATTATAATAGTGTTTGACATTGATGATCTATGAATTCAAGATTATATTTAGTAGATAGTAAATATGAACCTACAGTATATAAACTTCCAAGCTAATGGACTTTTAGGGGAGACATTGGGGCTGAAAAGTTATTACAATTCATATCAGCAGTATACCCCGCAATCTACAATTGGGGATAAATGCTGTAGCATCCGAGTGTAGGTATTAACAGATGGACAAAGATGTAAGCTACCCATCACGCTCCATGTAGACCTAAATGTAAGCCATTGCACTCTAAATTAACAAGACCTACAAAAACTCTCACATAAATATCAGTGGCATAAATCTCATACTCCAAGCGACTTCCTTGTGTATAAGACTATTTACCACTGTTATTGTAAGGCCCTGGACACTGCCAAACAAACATATTTCCTCATCTCTGTACAAACCTCTAATCCCAGGCAAATTTTTAATACATTTAAATCACTCTCAACCCTCCCTCACCCAAACCACCAGCCACTATCAATGCACAAGATCTTGCTCCCTACTTCAAGGAAAAAGATTGATAAGATCCAAGATGAAATGGTATGCTCTTCCTCAGCCTGTTCAATTTCATACCTGAACCCTCTGGCACCTTGATTCCACAAATTAAGTTGAAGTATCATCACTCTTCTCATATTCCTTCTCTACTACCTCGCCTCTTGATCCTGTACCCTCACAAATAAGTAAAGCTCTGTATCCTGTGCTCATCCCAACCTTAACTAAAATCTGTAATCTTTCTCTCTCTGCTGGTATCTTTCCTTCACTCTTCAAGCATGCAGTGATTACTCCCATTCTGAAAAAAAAATACTAACCCAAATTCTCTCAAACTACCATCACATCTCTAAGCTCTGATGCCCTTCCAAGCTATTTGAGAGACTTGCCTACACTTGCCTCACACTTTCTTAACTCACACACCTTATGGACCAACATCAGTCAGGCTTTCATTCCCAACACTCCACAGAGACAGCACTGACTAAAGTAGTGAATGATCTGGTCACTGCTAAGTCTAAAGGCCATTACTCAGTTCTTATTCTTCTAGATCTTTCTGCTGCTTTTGACACCATTGACCACTCTCTTCTCATACATTGACTATAATCCCTAAGTCTTTAGGACACAGCCCTTTCTTGATTCGTATCCTATCTATCTAATCGTTCTTTCAGTGTCAGCTTCTCTGAATACAATTCCTCTTTGCTACCTCTATCAGTTGTACCACAAGGCATAAGTCTTCTCTGCTTTTCTCAATCTATATCACATCTCTTGGCAAACTAGTCGGCTCTTTTGGATTTCAGTATCATATGTATGCAGATAATATCAAAATCTACCTGTCCTCCCAGATTTGTCACCATCTATATTGGTCCGTGTCACTGTATGCCTTTCTGCCATTTCATCTTGGATGTCATCTCACCACCTCAAACTTAATATTTCCAAAACAGAATTAATTATATTTCTACCATCCAATAGTAGTTACCGACCTAAGATCCCTATCACTGTTGAGAACTTGACAATCAATCCTACCGCACGAGCTCACTGCCTAGGTTTCATCTGGATGCAGCTGCAAGTCTAACCTTCCTCACTAGATGTTGATTGTCTGCGGATCCACTCTGTCAGTTCCTTCATTGGTTACATGTATTCTACCATACTCAATTTAAAATACTTTTACTCACACACAAGGCCATTAACCAGACTGCACCATGGAAATCTCTTCACTTATCTCAAAATATCTCCCAACCCAACCTATTCGCTCTTCACAAGATTTACATTTCCCATCCACACTCATTATACGCCCCCTTTATGATTGTAGGCCTTTCTTCGAGCTGCACCCACTCTGTGGAATGTCCACCCACACACAATAAGACTCTCCTCTAGTCTCCAAACCTTTAAGCGTTCCCTGAAAACTCACCTCTTCAGGCAAGCTTATCAAATTCGATAACCGCTCACACAATCTTCATAAACTTTCCTATCTAATTGCATCCCCAATGTACAGTCCACTCATATCCTCCCATGTTTTCTTTCTTCACTTTCAAATTCTCCTGACCCCAGGCCAACATTGCTGTGACCATTATGCAATGAATATCACCTACCTTAGGGGGTCATTCCGAACCGTTCGCACGCAGCGGTTTATCGCTGCGGTGCGAACTGGTGCGGAATGCGCATGCGCGGCGGCCGCAGTGCCCATGCGCGACATTGCCCAGCGACAGGGGTCGCCGAGTTACGTTGTGTCTTGAGAAGGAAGCGGTCGCAGAGTGGACCGCAAAGAAGATGGACAGGAAGAAGGCGGATCTGGTCGTCACCGCAGCGTTTCCAGCCGTTTTCGGGGAGTGGATTTGAAAACGCAGGCGTGTCCAGAAGAACGGAGGGCGGATGTCTGACGTCAAAGCCGGCTCCTGCATCGCTGAGATCGTCGCACAGGGTAAGTAGATATAGGGTTGGTCTACTTGTGCTTGAATTTTTTTTAGCTTAGCAGGGTTGCACAAGCGATTGCAGCCCTGCTATGCTAAAATACACTCCTTTATAGGCGTGTACTAGTTGATCGCAGCAGCAGCAGCAGCAAAAAGTTGCTGGCTGCGATCAACTCGAATGACCACCTTAGTGTATCAATGTCTATTTCCCTATAGATTGTATGCTTGCGAGCAGGGTCTTCCTACCTCTGTGACTGTCTGTTTATTACACAGTTTTGTTTTATCACTGTTGTTTCCAATTGTAAATGGAATTTGCTGCGCTATATAAGAAACTGTTAATAAATAAATAATAAATAAGAAGGCCCTGGTCATGAGCTCACAATCTTTTAGAAAATAAGACAAACATTTATGAGATGTATAAAACGATTTAAGAGGTTTTTTTACATTTTAACCTCTTCAGTGGTATGCCCAGAAATCTTCCGGGGTAGCCACTAGCCAGTGCTGTCAGCGCTGGCTACCCTGGAAGATTTCTGGGCATGCTATCCACACCATCCGCATCCACCCCAATGCGCACCATCCGCATCCACCCCAATTGGTCACCACCAGCTGCAGCACTGCCTGCTATAACAGTAGCGTTGCGCCCAGCTCCCCTTCCGGACACATAGCTGCTGATGTATATTGTAGCCGGCAGTGCTGCACGGTCTCCCCGAGTGCTTCGCCCCGCTCCTCCCCTCTTGTGGAGCAACGTCCCTGCACCAACCCGGCCTGGAGCCATGCCTCCTCCCGGCAGGAGATGCAGGAAGACGCGCAGAGGATGCCAGGAGTCGGGAGGATGGCTCTGATTCCATAGTGTACCGTAGCTACAGCTGTCACCACCACAGGGACATCCCCCCCGCTGCTGCAATGGCTGCCTGCACTTCTGCCATCATCACATAGGTTCCGATGTGTGTGTATGTCTCTCCCCCTACCTCTCTCTCCTCTCTGTCTCCTTCCCACCACTATCTCTCTGACTCTCTACCTGCCACCTTTCTGTCTCTCTCCCTCCCTCCCTCCCTCCCTCTCTCTCTCTATCTCTCGTTTTCTAAATGGCGTAATGTATAAAATAAAAAACTCTACCTGCCATAATGAGTAAAAAGAAACTCTACCTGCCATAATGAGGAAAAAGAAACTCTACCTGCCATAATGAGGAAAAAGAAACTCTACCTGCCATAATGAGGAAAAAGAAACTCTACCTGCCATAATGAGTAAAAAGAAACTCTACCTGCCGTAATGAATAAAAGGGGACTCTACGTGCCGTAATGTGTAAAATCGGACTATACCTGGCATAATGTCTGATAGGGGCTCTACCTTTCATAATGTGTGACAGGGGCTCTACCTGGTGTAATGTGTGTAAGTGGCGCTACTGTGCGGCGTAATTTGAATAATGGAGACTAATGAGCAGCGTAATATGAATGGTATTATTTTGTGGCCACACCCCTTCTCCATGAAGCCAAGAGTTTTTTTTGCACGCGCCAGCGGCGCACACTGGCCCTGTTTTACATATGGGGGGGTGCTGATGCTGTTTCTTGCACACATCGCTAAAATTTCTAGTTACGGCACTGGTACTTGCTGCAGCTTAGCTCATTTGTGTGGGGGATATAGTCTGCTTGCTTGTTATGTTAGTTTTTAATACCTAACTAAACATTCTAAGATCAAGATAAAAATAGAGAATATATGTACTGTAAGTAATAATTGCTACAATACAACTTTGGGAGCAACATAAAAAATTACTATATATAACATCATACAGAATATTTAAAAAATGAAAAGGGAGCACTAACGATATTGAATTCAATTACTAGGGGGGCACTAATATTATTTTTAAATACTTAAGGCCTCCATACCTCAGCAATCGCAAAAAAAAAGACAATTTAAAGATTCTGAGATTTTTCTCCCGGATTTAAAGATTCACCAATCTGCGCCCATATATTACAGATTTATTTGCACAATTATCTGCAAAATGCCAAATTGCCGCAACCGATTAGTGGTGTATCCCCATACATTAATTTATGAGTGCCCCAGTTTAAAGGGATAGTATGGTAACTCAAGTTTTAACCCTTCATAACGCTGGATAATTTATCAGTTTGGGGAACAAAATCACCTGCAATCTGCAGCATTACGGCCCCCATACATCAGCAGTCTCAAAAAAATAATTTGCAGATTCTGAATTTTTTTTCCCAGATTGAAAAATTCCCCAATCTGTGCCCAAACATTACGTATATTTTTAAGTGATTTACAGATTATTTTCGCCAAATACAGATCTGTCAATCTTGAAAGGCTCATCAAGTTTAGTAGAAAATGGTCTGTAAATCTGCTGATTATTACCATACAATGTATAGCCCCAATAGATCTGTGAAATCTAACATGTTGGACACCCTGATTTACCAATCCCAATAACTTTTTTTTGTTGGAATCTGCAATATGTGAACCCCATACATTGCAGATTATTTACACAATCATTATTCAGCGAGCCAATTTCAAACTCATATTAGTGAAAAATTTTGACAAATTTGTACAAACATCCTCTTGCAACTTTTACTGACTGATCAGATTTACATTATCTCCCAGCTAATAGAAAAAAAAACAAGTCTTCCTGATGATTTAAAGACATGGGGGAAAAGCATGGATTGTAGCAAATTAAAGATATTTAGTAAAAATTGCAGAAGTGTAAATATAATACATTAATCTGAAAGTAAAACTGCCCCCAATTACATTTGTATTAGTTCTTATTCTATATTTGGGTTTTATTATTGCATTTTGCATGCTAATTTAAATAACACATTGACATGTTACAACTGCAAAATACAAAATGAACTGTAGGTGCCTGAGGGAATATTTGTATGCAATTTCTGTACAATAGCCTTTAATTTACCTTATTTTTAGTTTTGTGTTGTTTTTTTTAATAACCAGCTATAATAGGAAAGTAAGTTACATTTTTCATGCTGCATGAGTATGCGTCAGCTGTTTACAAGTCTGAGAGAACACGGAAAAGCAGTATTCGCCTATCTGTGGAGCTGATTAATTTTCAAGGTTTACCACACAAATTCACCGTTTGACAATGTCTTGGGATAGTACTGCATGAAGGTCAAGGGTCAACGTCCCACTCCGACTATAATCTATTTGTATAATAAGAACCTTTGAGACTTATAGAAGTGTATCGCCTGTATAGCTGTAAAAACACTGCACCTAAGGGATGTTGTTATTTTATGGCATTGCAAAAGGAGAAAAAAAAAGAAAAGAGCTTAAAGGAATAGAAAAATAAATTGCACACTCTGAATCCCAAACATAAAATGAAAACGGCAGACTGTAGTTTGCACGGGAAGCACCGGGCTTCGTTTTATTCCCCCTACAGGGGGAATTCATTTGTGCCAAGTTTTAAGCTCCACCATTAATGCAAATTTCCATTTTAAAATGTGTCCATGATGCCTGTTAGAGAAGCGTCCTAAAAATCAAAAGGGTCTCCAATTAAGAAAACAGTTTTGTGTTGCGCTGAATTCATGCTGCCGTCCTCGAAGCTCTGACATTTTGTTGCCATGGCAACCATGAAATCAGCTGATTAGTTGGCATGGCAACAGAAAAGATGTAATCCCAGCAGACATACTCTAATCAATGCCCCCAGCACAGATGGTCTCCGGAGGATCAACAAGAAAGAGGCTGGCAGCCATTCAGAGGATCACGTGCTCCCTCCAGACTAGACCAGGAAAAAGAAAAAAAACACCCAGAACATTTCTTTACTGAACCAGCAGCAGATTAACCCTTTCTGTGTTGCAGGCAACCATGCAGCATGTATTCGGCAATATATTTATATTCTGCAGAAAGTATTTCTATGGACAAAGAAGAGCCACAAACCGATTACAAAACATTTTGTATTAGTAAGACAATGATCAAGAATTTTCTATTTACACGTAAAGTATAGATATAGGTAACTAATGCATCAATCAAAGCACAAGAATAATGGTAACAGGAAAGATGCAGAATATACATTTATGCTGAACCCTATATTGTATGCTGTATGGAGTATGCATAGGAATCTCACTATTCTGAGATGCTAAAACTAAACATTAACACTACATTTTCATAGAAAAATATTGATTAATGCTACTTTATTATTTTTGGTTTAGAACCACATGGAATAAACATTTATATTCATTAAAGATGGACACCAATTTATTATCCACCAGTTGTGATCTGGGGTTCTGTGTCATAAACTATGCTTTGTAACTAATGTAACTTTTACTCTTCATTCAAGTACTTTACTAAAGGCTGCATTTACTAGGAAAGTTAATCTATATTGCTAAACTCCTTAAGAAGAACAAATGACTGTAGTCTTGAGTTGTGTATAGCTTGTTGTTACACTCACATTGTCAGGAGAGTACAATATTGCCTCTGCTTTACTGTATACTGCACTAATGTGCACCTGTTCCTATCACTGAGCTTCTGTCCAGTAGAAGACTATAAGTAGCCCATGACCTAGGAGGTTTTCAATCTATGGTGTCATCCATATACATTACCTTTGTGCCCAGTTACCCACCAAAACCCCTATATTGTTTATAATCCACTGAGGACCATTTTTGAGGTTCAGCATCTGTTTCTGATTAAATGTTGTCCAACTGAATATATTAAAGCATTTTTTAATTATCAGTACAAATGACCTAATGTTCAAATGACTTTACAGCAAGTCGTAACTGCATGCTACACTTGAATTGGGAAAGTCTAAGACCCCTAGTTATGAACCCTGGGTTGGTCTTAAATTGTAATCCATAACTGCCTTTATTTGTGTATCTGGTTGAGCAGCTCATCTATCCTTAAGGGTATCCAGTTGATAGATAGACAGTGTTTAGTTAGACAGTCAATAGATAGACACCATATGTTAGACAGACATTAGGTCGACAGGGTCAAAAGGTCGACGGGGTCAAAAGGTCGACATGAAAAGGCAGACGGTACAAAAGGTCAACAGGTCAAAATGTCGACATGGTCAAAAGGTCGCCATGAAAATGGTCGACATAAAAAAGATAGACAATTTGTTTTTATTTAACATGTTTTGGACTATTTCATACCTTCTCTATCCATGTCGGCATAGAGTTGGTTATAAATCTTGTGGCGAGCGCAGCGAGCCACCGATCCCGAAGCATGGCGAGCGAAGTGAGCCCTGCGAGGGTATGCCTTTCTACAATTGGGGGTCCCAGATGACAAAACTATCCACACAAACCACAAAAATGCAAAAAACATGGTGTCTACCTTTTTTATGTCAACCATTTTCATGCCGACCTTTTGACCCTGTCGACCTTTTGACCCTGTCGACCTTTTGTACCATCTACCTTTTTCATGTCGACCTTTTGACCAGGTCGACCTAATGTCTGTCTAACATATGGTGTATATCTATTAACTGTCTAACTAGACACTGTCTATCTATTATACCGCACCCATCATTAAGGCTGATCACATTTACAGCCAAGGAGGAGATGTACAGTATGAAGCCTTGGAGAGTGATAAACTGAATATATATTGCTAAAAGCAACAAATCATCTTCTACCTGTCATTTATCTAGCACAGTCTTTGAAATGACAGTTAGAAGCTGATTGGTTGTGGCAACTTTTCCAGTTTCTCACTCTCCAAGGCTTGATACATCCCCCCTCATTCTACTGCTCTTACACTTTTATATATATGTTTTCTAAACCTTATTATCATAATTTTTTTCCATTGCTTGCCTGCTCTCTCCTTACAACCTATAAAGAAGCAAGTTACGTTTATGGATTCTGGTTGTCAACTGGGGATTGTTGTTGAGTCTAGAAGAACTCACAGTCTTTTCCAGGAACTGCCATAAGGTGGTATGGACTTAGTTGCTGAGAACCTGAAGTTGTGTCTCGCCCACTGCTCTCGTAATGTGACTAGCTTTGTGGTAAGGTGGTGAGATAATGTAGTGTGGCTCAGAATCAAGATTTGAAGAATTAGCAAGTGTAGCAAAGGTCAGGGTTACAGGAACTGGAGAAATATTCATAAAACTGGCAAAGGTAAGGGTCACAGGCAATGAATGAATATAGGTAACCATGCAGAGGTCAGGTTTACAAAACAACAGAAGCAAAAAACACAAGAATGTTGGAGCTTGGGATGGGAACTCATTTTCTGGTAGTGGATAGTACTGAAAGTGCAGTTTAAGTAGACTGGCTACAGTAATTTAAAAGCGCACCATTAGTGTAGTTAGTGGTTAACTGACCACCATTATATATCATAGCCTTAAGGAAGTGGGGACCCAGTGCGGCTATGATTTAGACCTTGCCACTGGACTAGGTAAGCAAGCCCCATGCTTGCTTACTGTCAGGGTCCCCAGAAAGTTTCCCTGACGTGTGCACTCTGATGGTCAGAGGCAGTAATTTGAATCACCTAGACTGTATCACACTAGCATCAGGACTGCGTTCATGCTGATCCACACATCTTAATATAGTGATGGCAGAGGTGAATATAATACAGTTAATATTCTATCTCTCTACCCTTGGTATCATAAACTTAATGGTTCCGCCAACACCTTTGAGTAATTACAAAGGAGCCACAGGTCCCCTGACACCCTAAGAATTGTGCTGGCTCAGTGACACAGACTTCCATGCAGTTACCTGGTCTTCCCCCTGCTTCTAGCAATCATTACAGCTATAGCGTACCATGATCTAATAGCCTCCTCAAAGACTGGGTTCTTGAGCATATATGAAATAGATTAATAAAGAACATTTTACTTACAAAAGAAGTATAATGCTTAGTTACAGAAATGTTATAAAACAGTTACAGGTTACATAGACAAACATAGGTTGCAATTTCAAATAAAAAGGAAAAAAGCACAGAATAACACGCAGCCAATTCTGTGCTGGGGGGCACATTGGAGAATGATGAAACAGTCTCTTAATTAGATTGATTCCCAAAGTCTAAACCCAGAACATAGGCTGATCATAACTTTTATCAGATGACCATCACACCCCATGGTATATGTCTCTGCTAACTGACTGACCAGTTAATTAAATCTGGGATCATCCCAGAACTTCACACAAAACTTTTATCTTAAGCACAAATAATTGAACATAACTTTCCCTGTGTAGTGACTACATAAATTATGGGATGTTCACATTAATCTCCATTATTTAAGCTATAAGTGCAAATGTGACCTTTTGTAATGTGGGATTGGTTAGATTCCCTACTTCTCTGATCACAGAAATATAAATTTTACATTAAAACCAGATGAAATATGGGAGGCTTTGTGCAGTCACACCTGAATGACCAAACAGAATACACACTTTGCTAGAAGATGATTTGTAACCTCACACTGTGTTTAGAAGACTTACTGAGTATCTGCAGACATAGACAAAGACTGTTTTTATGAATGTCCTATCAAGTAATTGCATATTCTTGCTGACAGTGTTATCATAATTGAATGTGCATTTAAGTTGGAACTTCCCAAGACCACCTTGCTCAGGGACTCCTGAGGAATTTACATGCTAAAGAAAAACTTACAAAATGGCAGACAGAATAATTGTCCTCAATTACTTTTAATTAAAAAAAAAACTAGTCTCAAAAGAAAACTATAACTCATAATATGTCCCAATACCTCTATAGCTCTACACTTACTTTGAAAGACCCCCTTTTAGGGGTGGCCACCAAATATTGGGGGGGGGGATTGTTAGGACATTATGGAACTTTTCTGCACATGGAAACTTTAGAGTCAAGAATATCATAAATCACGTATTGGTCTTGCTGTTGGACCATAACTTTAAGCCTGACATGACGAGTAGATAATCACGCATTATCTTCTGGTTTTAGTTTGTGAACTAACCATCTCTCTTTGCCTGCTTAAATATAGTGAGTAGTCTTGAAGAAAGTTTTCTTAAAAACTTGATTCCAGGTGGCAGAAAAAAATCAGTAGGGGAAGATCCACACTAGGAACAGCCAAATGAGATACAGAAGAAAGAAACAGAAAGTGTTGGTGAGTACTGTATAAAGAAGACATACAGTATAGTACGTTTTTTTTAATGAGAAAGGAAATTATGTATAAATACAGCACAGGACAAGACATCAACCCAATCACATTGACTGAACCTGTATATCCTAAGGAATGTTTTAAAATCTTGATTCATCAGATGCGACCATGCCTGCAAGTGCTCTATCTGACCTGGTCGCACAGGATGCGACCAGTCAGATAGAGAGTGTTAGCAGCGGCAGGAAAGATTAATTTCCCTCCTCTGCTGCTGTCAGAGGGACCGGAAGGTCCCCCTGCCTCCCTGCACTCTCCCCATGTGTCTGCCATGTTGCCGATCACTGCTGATCGATCAGCACGGCAGGATACCCCCCCCCCTCCAGCGACCCCCAGACCCCCCTGTATACCTGCAGGCTGTCCTGGCCTTCAAAATGAAAGCCGCGATGGTTGTGATGTTCCCGATGTTCCGATGGTCGCAATGTTCCCGATCAATGCTTTGATGTTTGAAAAAATGTATATATATATTTTTTTAATAAAAATAATATTATTATTTTTCTTTTTTTTTAACTAAAATCATTTGGGATAGGGTTAAAGTCATGTTCTTCACCTAATTCACTCATAAAAAATCCCAGACAATTTCGGAGCGGTTTTCGGCGAAATAAATAATCAGTTAAGTGGTTAAGGGTAGTGTGCACTGCAGAATTTGTATTTGATCCAAACATATTTACAGAGGGCACACCAATATTTACAGTACAGTGGTGCTTGAAAGTTTGTCAACCTTTCAGAATTTTCTATATTTTTGCTGAAATTTGGCCTAAAGCTACCTCAAATTTTAACACAAGCCCTAAAAGTAGATAAAGAGGACTACAGCATACAAATGATAAAAAAATAATTAGACGTGCTCATTTTTTAATTGAGGAAATTGATCCAATGTCACATATCTGTGAGTGGCGAAAATATGTGAACCTGTAGGCTTAGAAGATATTTTGAAGGTATTTTCAATATATGGGATGACAGGAGTGAGTGGACAACCTGTATTTTTAAAAGAACAGGGATCTATCAAAGTCTGATGTTTACAACACATGTTTGTGGAAGTGTATCATGGCACGAATAAAGGAGATTTCTGAGGACCTCAGAAGAAGAGTTGTTGATGCGCATCAGGCTGGAAATGGTTACAAAACCAACTCTAAAGAGTTTGGACTCCACCAATCAATAATCAGACAGATTGTATACAAATGGAGGAAATTCCAGACCATTATTACCCTCCCCAAGAGTGGTCGACCAACAAAGATCATACCAAGAGCAAAGCATCAAATAGTTTGCAAGGTCACAAGGGAGCCCAAGGTAACCTTTAAGCAACTGAAGGCCTTTCTCACATTAGCTAATGTTAATGTTCATGAGTCCACCATAAGGAGGATACTGAACAATAATGGGGTGCGTGGCAGGACTGCAAGGAGAAAGAGGCTGCTCTCCAAAAGGACATTGCTGCCCGTCTGCAGTTTGCTAAAGATCATCTGGACAAGACAGAAGGCTACTGAAACAATGTTTTGTGGACAGATGAATCCAAAATAGAGCTTTTTGGTTTAAATAAGAAGAGTTATGTTTGGAGAAAGGAGAACACTGCATTCCAGCATAAAAACCTCATGCCATCTATGAAACGCAGTGCTGATGGCATCGTGGTTTGGGCCTGTTTTGCTGCATCTGGCGCGGGATGACTTGCCATCATTGATGGGACAATTCATTCTGAATTATACCAAAATATTCTAAAGGAGAATGTCAAGACAACTGTCCATGAGCTGCATATCAAGAGAATGTGGGTCATGCAGCAAGACAATGACCCAAAGCACACAAATCATTTGACCAAAGAAAAGTTTTGGAATAGCCAAGTCAAAGTTCTGACCATAATCTAATCAAAATGTGGTGGAAGGGCAGGCGAGTCCTTCATGCGAGGAAACCTACTAACATAACAGAGTGGAAGCTGTTTTGTACATGGGAATGGGGTAAAATTCCTCCAAGCCAATGTTCAGGACTAATCCACAATTATCGGAAATGCTTACAGTATATGTAGTTATTGATGCACAAAGGGGTCATACCAGATACTGAAAGCAAAGGTTCACATACAGTGCTTTTGCCACTCACAGATATGTGATATTGGTTAATTTTCCTCATTAAAAAATGAGTGTGTCCTATTTTTTAGTCTCATTTGTTTGATTTGGTTCTCTTTGTCTACTTTTAGGATTTCTGTGAAAATCTGAGGTAGTTTTAGACCAAATTTCAGCAGAAATGTAGAAAATTCAAACTTTCAAGCACCACTGTAGATGTAAACTGAGAGCCACAGCTGCAGATGATTTTTCGAGGGACTCTATGAAAGTGGAAAACATTCTGGACAGAGATGGATGCTACATTTGGGGCAGATGATAAGCCCTTCACTGCCACAGTTTTGGAGAAATGATTAAGAATTACCAAGTGGTGTTATAGCTTTGAATTGAGAAAGGTCCTTGATGTCAACTGACAAAGGTGTTAAAGGTCTTTCTGACTCTGAGAGGTAACAGCGCACATAGTGATTTCTAAGAAGACTGCTTTTGAACACAAATTGTGTATGACGATACTTAGTCTTTAAAGTCACGTCAAGGTGTAGATTACAATAGCTCATGGACAATAGTTTTAAAGTTTTCTTAACTACAGCATGACCAGTGAATTAGTAATTGTGCACCTAGAAGAGGAGCTTACGCTGGAGTTCTGGAGGGACAAATGTATTACCAGGAGCTGGTGTAGGATTAGTGGTAGAAGTAACAGCCACTACCATGCACTTCTCTCCCAATAGGACTCAAAGGGAGGAATTCAATTGAATTTGCGGCCGTCACTAGAAGGTGCCCGTCGGCATCAATTAAATTGTTCTGCCATTTGGGTGCCAATTAGCCACACAGGACACATTTTTTCTTGCTGCCTCCTGAGGTGTGAGAAAAAATGCCTGCAAACTCTGCATTTTAGATGGGTTTATCTGTTTCATGTTGCTAAACCTTGTCTGTTGGGCACGACATGCGCGATATGCATATGCGCCCAAACAACAATTGAATTGTGACAATTCTTTGGGCGTCTAGACGATCCCGTTTAGACAGGCAATTAGACTGCCAAAAAAATTGAATTGCCCCAAAGTGCTTTACATCTGCCTTTACAACACTAATAACAAAACAAGCTTAACAAGTGACATTAGTGAAATGAGTGAGTAAATGGGAAAGTCTTCAGTCTGTTTTTGAAGGATTCTAGAACGGGGGACTCTTGCACTGTGCAGGACAGCTAGTTCCATAGAGTCGCAGCCGCAAAGCCAAAAGCTCAACCCTCAGGCAAATTATGGTTACAGCTAATAGTCCTTCATCTAGAAATCACAATAATTGAGCAGGACAGTATGGAATCAAAAGCTGTTTCATGTACCTTGGGCCCCAGCTCATGTTGGTTCTTTGAAAGTCAGTAAGCAATCTTGAAAATGATTTGCTATCTTACAGGCAGCCTGTGAAGGGAGCAGAGAATGGGACTGAGGGCCTAATTCAGATCTGATCGCAGTAGCAAATTTGTTAGCAGTTGGGCAAAACCATATGCACTGCAGGTAGGGCAGATGTAACATGTGCAGAGAGATTTAGATTTGGGTGGGGTGTGTTCAAATTGAAATCTAAATTGCAGTGTAAAAATAAAGCAGCCAGTATTTACCCTGCACAGGAACAAAATAACCCACCCAAATCTATCTCTCTCTGCACATGCAGAGGTGTAGTTAGGTGACATAGTGCCCGGAGCAAGGGTATGGTTTGGTGCCCCCCTACCCTGTACTGAATTGAGGGCATTTTACATTTGCAAAGTAAAAATATAAAAAAAATTATAAATTGGTGACGGGGCGAGTTCTAAACCTTGTGGAGCTCAGGGGAAGGTGCGTGGACACAGAATAGTACCAATTCATATTACATTGCACAGTATTGTCCATTATTCACATAACACCACACAGTATTATTACCCCTTATACACTTTACGCCACACAGTAGAGCCCCTTATACACATTATGCCACACATTAGAGTCCCTTACACGCGTTACACAACACAGTAGAGCCGCTTATAGATGTTATGCCTCAGTAGAGACACTTATAGATGTTATGCCATAGTAGAGCCCCTTATACATGTTACACCACAGTAGAGCCATTTATAGATGTTATGCCACAGTAAAGCCACTTATACTTGTTACTCTTAAGCTTCTAATGCAGATAGAGGTGCTGTAGCAGCAGCTGTGACAGAGAGAGGTGCTGCAGCCTCAATGTAGAGAGAGGTGCTGTAGCAGCTGGGGTAGAGAGGGGTGCTGCAACAGCCGAGGCAGAAAGAGGTGCTGTAACAGCTGGGAGAGAGAGGTGCTGCAGCAACTGAGACAGGGAGAGGTACTGCAACAGGCAGGGTAGAGAGAGGTGCTGCAGCAGCCGGGACAGAGAGTGGTGTAGCAAAGTAACCCTGCCATACAGCTAGAGGCACACAGTGAGATATATAATGAAGGTGGCAGAGCTCCGGCATGTGCTGGCTTTCAGTATCTCCTGCTGTCGCCTCTGGCCTGCCCTGTTCCCTACCTAGTCTCTGAGTCCGAGTCACTGTGCGTGCCTCTGCATCTCCTCCTCCTGCTCTGTGGCTGCCTGTACAGCGGCCTGCAGTATAGATGGCGGATGGAGGGGGCAGGTGGCGATGCGCCCTCTAATTTTTCAGGCGACCGGAGTGCGCGCTCCACTGGAGCCACCCTCGCTACACCCCTGTGCACATGTTATATCTGCACACCCCCCCCCCTGCACTGCACATGGTTTTGCCCATTAACTAACAAATTTGCTGCTGCAATCAGATCTTAATTAGGCCCTGAAATATCATTCAGATATACTGTATGATTGCACATTTGTACAGAAAGTCTTTAAAGCATTGCTCAATCTGAAGGGTATCATAAGGTACTAATAATAGTGAGCAGCTTTCCATTTGTCTGCAACTATCACGAATATAAAGGTATATGCCCTGTGCAGGTCCAATTTTTTGAAAATTAAATTATATTTTAAGAGAGGAATCCTTGATCTTGTTCTGAGGCACAAGACAAAAGTGTTATCCTGGCACTACCATTTTAAGGCAAACTTGATGGGAACCAGTGTCCTAGGCTTGACTGTCCCCCATACGCCAATTTAATATAGATGTATGTAATTGTAACTAAAATAAAAACACCCTAGATGCAGGAATGGAGTATGTCATATAATAATTCTAATGAAATTAAGGATTAAACAGATCTAATCTGAGGTGATAATGTAGCCAATTTAAAAGATAAAAACTTTAAAAAGAATCACAGCACTACAGTCTGATAATCATGATTATGTAAACATCTATTGATTTAAAGACATAAAAAATGAAGAATATCATATAAACAAAATCTCACTGTATGTGATCATATGACACAATTCTTATTATTCTGTATTGTTCTGATGTTTATGAATATCCACAACTAAATATAGTTCCACTTGATTTTATCAGGAAAAAGGATATATCACCCCAAGCCACAGTCCCAAACTATTCCAATAAAATCATATAATTCACGCTTATGGTTAAAACCTTTATGGATGAGAATGAGAATGAGAATAAAAGCAATATTCATCCAGGCATGTAGAAACTGCAATGTCAGTTGAAGCAGTCTACGAATGGTGAGAGCTCTCACAAAACAGTACACCCCAAGCCAACACAGGATGAAATACTGCTGCGTAGTAATTCTTGCAGGAATTCGGATCACACTTTAGCTCAGGGATGGGGATCCTTCAGCCCTCCAGATGTTGTTGAACTACACATCCCAGCATGCCCTGTAACAGTTTTAGTATGACCAAATAGCAAAACTGTAGCAAGGCATGCTGGTATGTGTAGTTCAACAACAGCTGAAGGACCAAAGGTTCCCCATCACTGCTTTAGCTCTACAAGTGAGGAAATGTATCCGATTTACGGATAGCTGCTGTCAGTGACTTTATATTTAATCCATATTTCTTGGAAATATACCAGTCAGGACACACACTGTCATGCATTAGTATTTGCTCAAATGAATTGCACAATCACTTTGTTCATTTTTGCTGATGCATTTCATCATGCTAAACGATTTCATCAGGGGATAAATTACCCTAGCAATTCCAGATGCTTCGATTTGTTTCATGTTTCAAATGACTTGAGAACTGGTTTGATTAAAGTTCAAAACTTTGCAATAACTTCCCAAACTTTAGATGGACTTAAAAATTTGAGCTGGATTCAAACAAGGCGAATAAGTTTAACCATGTTTGATTCGGTTTAAATGTACTCAGATTTAAATAACTACATTGTGCAGTATTTCTGGTTTGTTTTTGTTTTTTAATTCAAACATGATCATTTTGATCGATAACATATCATTGATCATTGATCAATTGGATAGAATCTGCATAAAACGTTAGTCAAGGTCAATATGTAGCATCCTTCCTTATTTAGCATCATAGCCAGATGGCAGTTTAAAAAATAAATACAGTATATCAAAATAACCTGGTGGTTTCTAACTAAGATCAATCAAGTAGGATCAGCTCTTATATAACTTGATACGCTGATAGCCCATCTATATAACCTGATAAGCTTTTCAATCCATGTCTTCACCAACTCATTTTTCTACTTACTCTTAAATACCATTCTTGCCCTCCCTCACCTCCCCCTCTTTTCCTTCCACCACCAATCCTGTCCTGTCACCGCTGTCTGTGTATCAGAACTGTAAGTATAGCTGTAACATCACTGAGTACTACAATAAACACAAGTTCCTGGTTAAGTCTATCCGCTTGGTGTGTCTACCAAACTGTTATGAGATGGCGTCTAATAATAACATCTAGTATAGACAAAACAACAAAGATATGGTAAGGGAATATGTATTACGTAGGAAGAGCTTAATCAATAAGTTAAGGTTATTCATTCAAAATAGCTTCTGTTATTTTATTTATCAAGTCTTTGAAATTACAGTTTTATACTGATTGGTCGCTTTGGTCAACTACTCCACTTTATCACTCTCTCCCTCTCTCCAAGACTTGATACTTCTCCCCCTTTGACATCACTTAGAGTGCTTCCTATGACTAGAATGCTATAACATGACTGAGAGTGCTTCCTATTACTAGAACGCTATGACATGACAGAGTGCTTCCTATTACTAGAATGCTATGACATGACTGAGTGCTTCCTATTACTAGAATGCTATGACATAACTGAGAGTGGTTCCTATTACTAGAATGCTATGACATAACTGAGAGTGCTTCCTATTACTAGAAGGCTATGATATGACGGAGAGTGCTTCCTATGACTAGAATGTTATGACATGACTAAGAGTGCTATTACTAGAATGCTATGACATAACTGAGAGTGCTTCCTGTTACTAGAATGCTATGACATGGCTGAGAGTGCTTCCTATTACTAGAATTCTATGACCTCACTTAGAGTGCTTCCTATTACTAGAATGTTATGACATAACTTAAAGTGCTTCCTATTACTAGAATGCTATGACATAACTGAGAGTGCTTCCTATTACTAGAATTCTATGACATCACTTAGAGTGCTTCCTATTACTAGAATGTTATGACATAACTGAGAGTGCTTCCTATTACTAGAATGCTATGACATAACTGAGAGTGCTTCCTATTACTAGAATGCTATGACATGGCTGAGAGTGCTTCCTATTACTAGAATTCTATGACATCACTTAGAGTGCTTCCTATTACTAGAATGCTATGATATCACTGAGAGTGCTTCCTATTACTAGAATGTTATGACATGACTGAGAGTGCTTATTATTACTAGAATGTTATGACATGACTGAGAGTGCTTCTATTACTAGAATGCTATGACATCACTTAGAGTGCTTCCTATTACTAGAATGCTATGATATCACTGAGAGTGCTTCCTATTACTAGAATGTTATGACATGACTGAGAGTGCTTATTATTACTAGAATGTTATGACATGACTGAGAGTGCTTCTATTACTAGAATGCTATGACATAACTGATAGTGCTTCCTATTACTAGTTGCTAATGCTATGAATCACTGAGGGTGTTTCCTATTACTAGAATGCTATGTCATCACTGAGAGTGTTTCCTATTACTAGAATGCTATGACATGACTGAGGTTGTTTCCTATTATGAGAATTCTACAATATGACACGACTGAGGGTGTTTCCTATTACTAGAATGCTATGACATTACTTAGAGTGCTTCCTATTACTAGAATGCAGTAATAATACTTAGAGTGCTTCCCATTACTTGAATGCAGTGATATCACTGTAGCACTTCAGCACTTCGCTGTCTGTGGCAGATGTTGGATCTGGGAGAATGAGAATCAGAATATGTCTAGATGGAAGATGTTGCCTATACTATTACATGTGAATATGCATGGTCACATGTTTTCTATATACATAATAAATAATCCCCATATGCTTCACTGTTTAAAAGAAAACAAGTGTTACTTGTAAATGAAATAGCTTGTGTTTGAGGTTCAGTTCAAAAATGAAAATTCTGCATTAGATAGGAGAAGCAGTGTTATATTAGTGTGAGAAGAAGAAAAATCAATCACTTTTAAACATGGAGAAGAAATAAGCTTTGTTATTACCTTGGTGAACATGGGTTTCCCATGCTGAGTGACCATGGTACATTGATCACAGTCCACAGTGATGGATGAGTTGTGGTATGATTCTTTGGAGTGCTTAAGAATGTAATAGAGATCAGTGACACCCCCTTCGAACACTGTACTAAAGTATCGAGGAATAAGAGTCCTTCCGATTGCTATGGAGGAAAGAGACAGAAAAAATAATCAGCTCTTAAAACCAAGATCCACACTGATGACTATACACTCAGTAGTTTTATACCTTTAGAATGAGATCATATTAGATAACATGGAATATTGACAGCATACAGGTAAACTGTGACCTGAATTGCTTGGCACTTCCTGGAGCAGTAGCCAAGCACAAGTGGCCTGGATGGTGAAACGCATGTGAACGGCTTAGCAGCTGTGCTAGTAACAGAAAAACATTCCACTGAATTGCGAAGAACTAAAAGAGAACATATTATTTCATAACAATCAAAACAGTTGGATTCTAAGAGCAGATGTATCAGTAAAAAAAATGCTGTAATATATGCAAAAACTGCCATTTTAGGAGGTTTACCGCAATACATATGCTTCCCCATCAGGGCCAGTGACAGGGGGGGGGGTCAAAGGGGACACCTGTACCGGGCTCCAAAAATCAGAGGGGCCCCAAGTATATGTTGCTTAGTGCCCAGCAGGTATGGGAGCAGTCTTGTCCAAATAGGGCAGCGAGCTGTAGGCCTCAGAGTGACACGCGCCTCTCACGCACAGTGTGCGGCACGAGTGTTCGAGTCTGGCTCTGTTGCAGGCAGTTACGAGACATGGCAGCAACTCTTCTAGCCAGGATTCCTGTGCCCTGCGCCGCATCTTCTGGTGGGGTGTGAGGGCCGCATGATACCTGCTGGGGAGTGTTCAGATCTGGATACTGGGAAGTGCAGCGCAGGCGAGTCTCTCCCCAGGGTAAGAGTAGATTGGTGAAGGGATACAGGGCCTCGGGATGGGGTGGGGGAGCTGGGAGTGCAGCATAGAGTCATTGGGGAGAGACAGACTGTGGCATGTGCGGGAGAAAGGAGAGAGGGAGAGACAGACTGTGGTGTGTGTGGGGGAGGAAGGAGATATACACATATATATATATATATATATATATATATATACAGTATATATTTATTAAAAGTCTCTTATATAGCGCATCAAATTCCATTGTGCATTAATATATATATATATATATATATATATATATATAAAAAAATCTGAGGGGGCACCATAGATAATGTATCACTGTATGGGGCTCCATGATTTCTGTTGCCGACCCTGTTCCCCATACATATTAAAGTGGTCTGCAGTGTTTATCAGCAGAGGTCCGGTATATTAGTGTACAGTAAGCTCCGGAAAGCGTAACTTTCCAGACCTTCTGCCCAATAGGCAATGTAGATGGCATTGGCTATAGAAACCTATGGACTTCTTTTCGCAATGCTTCCACGGAGCCTAAGGCTGACAGCAGTGCATGCTCAATAGGACTCTCGGGATATAAACCCAGGATTCCTCTCATCGCAAGAGACAGCTCTTACTGGAAAAGCTCTCCGGGGAGGTAAGTATTCCTGCATACCGATGTTATAAAACAGCGGTATGCATACCATAGGGAGCGGGGCATGCAATATTTGATAAACATTACCATAAAATTCAACCACATTTGTGTAATTTTCCCTTTAGTTTTACCCACCCACAGCAACACACTGACTGCTGCATAACACAATTGATTTCTGCTCTTGTCACTAGTGCCAATACTATGGAAGTGCCAAAATATTCAGTCAGTTCTTAGTGATCTTCATTGGTGTATTTAAGTGTTATTTATTAAAAGGCACAAACAATATGTTTTACATGTGCTTAGCACCAGTGACTATGTTGATGTGCAAATTGAGATATACGTTGTGATATCATCCAGTGTATTTGTTAAAATGCTGCGAATGGGAAAATGCCAAATACACTGCTACATCTGAAAAGGTGTCACTGTGTTTCAGCATTGCCAAGAAACAGTCACATAAACTCTTCAGTCATTCACACAGTAAGAAAGAAGAGGTGTTGCTGGATCTTTTCCCGGCCAGTACAGATCTGCCTGTGTCTAACACAATGCAATGGCTCATGTTTTGATCAAAACATTTAGGGGCTAATTTTGAGTACGGATCAAAGCAAAAAAAGAAGCAAGTTACTTTGTATCTTAATGATCCATGTTGCAGTGCAAGGGGTGCGTGCACTGTACATTTATTTTCTTGCATGCAGGGTAAATACAGGCTGCTTTTGCATGCAGCCCACACATGCTGTACAGCTTTATTTCTACACTGCAATTTAGTTTTGAGCTATAACTAGGGTTACAAACTGTTCAATTTTCCAAGGGGAGTCGCCATAACCGCAGTAGGGTTACAGTCATTTTAATTCTCAGAACTTCGGGACCCCAGATGCCCCTTTATATTCCATCTGCTCCATACGCACCTTATATGCCATATGCACTACATGCCCCAGTGCTCCTTATGCCCCTTTATATGCAAGCCCAGAGCCCTGTCATGCCCTTATATATGCCTCAAAACCCCCTCATGCTCTTTTATATTAAAAAGAAAGACACAGTGGATAAAGAAGCATCACCTGGGAATCAAAGCCTTTGCACCCTCATGCTATTACGATAAGCCTTGATATAATGTAGAGATGTGCACCGGACCATTTTTGCTGGATTTGAATTTGCCAAACTGCCATGACTGGCTTTAAATTTGGATTTGCATTTTTTTCCCCAAAAATTGACAAAAAAAGCTAAAATCACATAAATTTGGCCTTTTTTGTTCCTAAAGTATTATTGACCTCAATAATATTAATTTCTAGTCAATTTTGACCAACTCACAGCTCACAGTATGGTTTTCACCAATATTGGCCTAAGGTAGCAACGAGCTGGCTGGTTAGTAAGTGCCAGAGCAGCGGCACACACGGCAGTTTATAGCACATCTATGACACAGCGTACTGGGGTACAGTGCATAGAACAGTACAAACAATAGATCTATGTATATATTTTTTATTTTTTTTAAACTCTGCAGCTCGATTCACACTGCATGGAGTCACAGGGCTTATAGATGCACATGAACAAAGCACACTAGGGTAAAGTGCACCAAACAGTACAAACAATATAACAATATTTTTTTATTTTTTTTTCTGTTTTTGAACGTACAGCTTGGTTTAAATTGTGTAGAGTCTCAGGGCTTATAGATGCATGTGAACAAAGCGCACTAGAGTAAAGCGCACCAAATAGTACAAACAATAGAACTATTTTGTTTAATGTTGTCTCTGTTTTTGAACTTGCAGCTCAGTACAAACTGTGTGGAGTCACAGGGCTTAAAGATGCATGTGAACAAAGCAAACTAAGGTAAAGCGCACCATACAGTACAATTTGCAGCAGAGTACAGCGCATCATACAGCAGTGTGTGTTAAGCGCAGCATACAGCAGTGTGTGTTAAGGTGAAATGGTGCTGAGTCCTGTCCATGGCGCCTAATATAGAATACAAATTTTGTGAATATCTGACGCTGGGAGGATGTCATTCGTTCTTGAAGTATCCAAGTCTGGCGGGAACACCCAAGCCATGGACAGGGATCCTAGGAGTTCACTGCTCATCTCTAATGTAACAAGTAATATCATCTGGTGAAATTTAGAAGAAAGCACTTGGGCAACTGGGGAGAGGGGGCCAGGGTGGGTGTGTGATGTCATGGAGTACCGTGGCAGTCTGCAAGAGGAATGAAGGATTGGGTATGCCTCCTCCGTGCACCCAGCAAAGTCAGCTGCTCATGCTCGGCTCTGGCTACACACACTGACTGCCCATCCAGGATTGTGGGCAGCTAAGACTCTGGAAAGATGTCATGAATTCTGGATGGGCAACGACCCTAGCTAGGACATGCCCCTAATTCATTAAATCTCTCTGCACATTTTCCATCTCCCCCACAAAGTGACAAAGTTACTGCCTTTTATTTATTTTGCTCCCAACTCAAAATCAGCCCATAATAAGCATGCCTAATATTGCCCTGGGGCTATTTGTCAGCCTGTTGTATTTATAGTGTTACTGAATTTCAGCATGTCTGAAACAGAAATTAGAGTAAGGACTTGTTAAAAATGAGGGCATTTGACATAGAATGCTTCATATTTACTTTGTCCATATTTGTATTGATAAGGGTATGTATGCGCTGACAATGGTGTGGTATGATATGTTGACACTCATAACGTTGACATGAGGCTGTCGATATACACCATTGTAGCACCAATGAAATGTCAACATGATCAAATGTTGACATATCACCCCCGGTTGTCCAGCAGAGACTTACCTGCTCCCGATGGCTGTAGTGGCATCTTCCGGATGTCAATTACTCCAGAGTAATGTGATGGAGCAGCGTTCCAGTGAGTACACTGGCTCTATACCTATTCCCTACCCCTATACCGTCCTTCTAGTGCCTAACTGTAACCCCCCATAACCTACCCTTAACCATCCCCCTAGTGCCTAACCCTAACCCTCCCCCTAGTAATAACCTACCCCTAACCCTGCCCCTAGTGCCTAACCCTAACCCTAATAATAACCTACACCTAACCATCCCCCTAGTGCCTAACCCTAACCCTGCCCCTAGTAATAACCTACCCCTAACCCTGCCCCTAGTGCCTAACCCTAGTAATAACCTACCCTTAACCATCCCCCTAGTGCCTAACCCTCCCCCTAGTGCCTAACCTAACCCTAGTAATAACCTCCCCCTAACCCTCCCCCAGTGCCTAACCCTAACCCTCCCCCTAGTGCCTAACCCTAACCCTCCCCCTAGTGACTAACCCTAACCCTAGTAATAACCTCCCCCTAACCCTCCCCCTAGTGCCTAACCCTCCCCTAGTGCCTAACCCTAACCCTAGTAATAACCTACCCCTAACCATACCCTAGTGCCTAACCCTAACCCTCCTGTCCTGCAGGCTAACTCTACTGTTGAAAGAATGTCTGGATTTGACATGTCATAATTTTATATGTCGGCATTGTGAGCATGTCAGCATTCTGAGAATGACAACACATTACCTTTTGACATTTTAACAATGTTTTCATCATAACTGTCTATGTTGCGGTGTCGACATTATGGATGTCATCATTGTTATTGTCAACCCAGTGACTTCATCCCCTATTATAATTATTCTAATTTGTATTCATAATAGTGCATTTAAATTACCATGCACCTGGGCCACTATATCTGCAGGTGAGGCAGATAACAATCACAATCGCTTCCCATTTATACAGCAAGAAAAGAGAATATGCCACCCAGAAATGCATCATGTGTTCGCCATGATATCACAGTGGTATCAGTGGTAATGAGCATAATAACGGAATTCAGGAAACTGTCACCAAAACTGCCGCTCAGAACAAGGGAAAAGCTGTTATCACTCTAGGAAATTGTTATTGATGGGAGCGATGCAGAAACAAGATGCAAAGTCACTCCATTCTATGAGTTATGGGCAAAAAATAATTATTATTAACATAATTAGTATTATCTACATTTATTTCTAAGGTGCCACAAAGTGTATGCAGCAGCGTACAGGGTAAACGTAGCTAATGCACGTATGCAGCACATACACTTGATTGTGGACTATTGTGCTTTAATAGTACCTGGAAAATCTTGGCAGATTACCAGACTTCTCGCCACTGAAACGCTTTCCTGTGCATGCTCGAGAGTACTGTCTGAGTGTGCGTTCACTGCTGCCTGTGGAATTGTAACTGAAAAGCCAGTCAGTTATCAACCACAAATATAAAAATTCATATTTACCCCTGAGAACAATAATAGTGATTTGTATTGAAAAAAGCATTACTGTGCCATGGTAGGTGTAACATTACATTATTTTGTAACAAAGAAATAGTCTGTGAAATGTAGAAACTATTTCATAAGTTATTAAATTGCATATCCATTTTAGTTGTTCTCAGCTGCATTTTTCAGCCACTTTTATCAGAATACTGCAGTAGGAAACTGATTCATCTGCTGAAGAGCTTACAATTGAATTCCTTTCAGGATCAGATTTAAGGGCAGGTTCAGTAAGCTGCAGCCTAGGGCACCGATTCCCAAGGGACCTCCACCACTAGCGCATTCAGAGTGATCAGCACCCATTGGTGTATGTGACACTGCAGAGACCCAGAGATTGGGAGTTCCCAGTATTACTGCTATCCATGTTGCAGTCTAGTATCCTAGTAACCGTCCTGTCCCTCCTGGTCCTCCCTTGATATCATGGCCCCACCGGCAGCAGCATGTGTTATCTCCAGGGTTACAAGTGCAACCCCAGGCCGGTGAGGGGATGAAGAGCCCGTGGAGCGTGAGTTTAGTGACTGGAAAAGAATACCCCACTTGCTTGGGAGGGACTAAATGTACTACAGCATGAAGCTGACACTTCGGAAGGCCTGGCTGCCATCATCACCACACAAGCCCTGCAGCGCCAACCATATCCCAGGCATGATGAAAATGCTGGCTCCTACACCTACCTGCACCTGGAGGGAATAAAAGAAAGCACCCCTGATTGCAACATTCCCTGATACGTCTTACTAATGGAGGCAAAGTACCACCATACGCCCAGTTACCACTCACCATTAGATGCAGTCTCCTCCACATGCCCATGTAACTCTTTTCACAGGTTGCAGCTTCTAAAACAAACACAGGTACCCCATACCACTAGAGGAAGGCTAATCCACATGACCAGGTGCCCAGTGCTGGTATAAGGGAGGGGCATGTGCCCTGGGCCCTCCTCTCTCAAAGTACACCCAATTGCTGACACTAACTGGATCACCAATCGGCACCAGCAGCCGCTGCTAGTTATCATACTCTTATTACTCCTAGTCCAGTGGGCCCCACAGCTCTTCAAGCTAGAGCCCCCCCATAGGCCTTAATCCGGCTCTGGTTCCTTTTGCTTATATTGGGGCAGATGTACTAAGACTTGGAAAGTGATAAAGTGGAGAAAAGTAAAGTTCCAGCCAATCAGATCAACTCTCAGTTTGCAAACACAGCTTGTAACATGGAGTTAGGAGCTGATTAACTGGTACTTTTATCTTTCTCCACTTTACCTCTCCAAGGCTTAGTACATCCGCCCTGTACATACAGTAATTAGCAAAGAATAGGACTCAAAATATGGGTTCATGACTAGCTTTTTTATATTCCCTATAGATACTTGCATTTGGCTGGTTTATGTCTCTAAATTTTCCTAAACTCCCCATTCCCATAGCTTGCATGTGAATTGTGAAGCACAATGTTATAGTATTTTAGCCAAATATTTGAATATACAGTACATGCAACAGTGTTTTCATGAATATATTTCCAGTTATATATTTAGCCCTTTCTATGCTGTTTTAGCTTTTAGTTTATTCACATGAAAAGATTCCACGGTGTATACAAAAGAGCTCTGTAGTTTATATACAATATGACCTCACACACAGAATGTATTTCTTTTCTTCAATATGGCCCAAGATCTTACAGCCAATGCTCAAGCACTGCACTGTAGATGTTTTCACGTTTCAGCTATTCTTTCCAGACTAATTCTAAACGGCAATGACAAAAACATGAGCAGAACCCTTGATGCCTGACTACAATTTATCTTCCCCATGGATTGTGGCTCTGTCCGCTGAGTGTAACCATGCAGCTGTATATGTTTGCCTCTTACTGAGAGAAACATACAGATTTTATAATTGGTCTTTCTGGGACTCTTGCACTTGCAAAACCTTCTAATACTTTTTCTTTACCTGTCCCCTGAGTCATTTCTTGGAGGGGGCTCCGAGTAGCCTTTTCAACTGGCCTGTCAGCTAAACTCAGGCACCAGCAACCGATATTCCTTGCAGCTGCAACATGGTAACATACTGAAACATCTAATAGTCCATTTATTAATTAAAATGATCAAATATAGCATTTTAGTACACAATAGCATGCATATACAGTAGTTTATTGTACATTGGCATATTCATTAAACAAGGAAACCAGTGGAATCACTCCAATGTGCACAAATTGTGTTCTGGGACCATGCAGTCTGAGATTGTATTTATCCGTCCAAATAAGTCCACATATTAAGAAAAAGAGAGATTGAAGACTGTGGGCACTTTGCATTTCATATGCTATAATAGGCTGAAATTTAACCATTAAGATATTTGTTACATACTGTAAATTATAAATATATAAATGTCCTTAAGATGTGCCTGTATTTGGGAAATAACTGATAAAACATGCAGTGGCTCTCAGGCACCACAACCAACCTCTCTGGTGTTTCCATGCAGTATAGGACCATTTAAAATGAAATACAAGATCACAATTGTCCTAGTACCCTGTCCCCTGTGATTGCTGCTGTTAGCTTTAGACAGGTCTCCCCATGGTAGCTACTGCTCTAACAAATGGTAATCACGTGACATTCCAGGTAGGTACTTCTTCAGCACTGCTTCCGTTGTAGCCCACCGTTGCTGCAGCCTTCCAGCATGTTTTCAGTAGTGATTTCCATCCCTACGACACTTTCACTGTCTTCCCTGTGCCTCAGTAGTCCAGCACTGTTTGTGGTCCTGCTGCAGTAGCCAGCACCTGCTACTTACCTTAGCACATTGAGGTCTCCTCCACAAGTCTCTCACCACTTGAACACTTGAAGTTGATACCAGTCTATTCAGAATCTACCTACTCTGCCTCAAGGTGTCTGCCTGCTTTCTGGAGTTTGGGCCAGCTTGTGGGTACGACCTGTCTCTCATGCCCTGCTAACCCCTCATCTTATTGTTGTCTCGCTATAGACAGTATGTTAGTTGATTTGAGTTGTGCTCTACTATGTGATGTTTCTTTATTCCTTTGTTTATTTTTTCCGATTCCCTATATTTACACTGTGCTCTACTATGTGTTTTTTTTTTATGGTTGTGCACTGTTCCGTTATTTCTCTTTCCTGGCTCCCTATATGCTAGTTGTTTTGTTCTGATCTGGCTATCTGCCCCAACAGTATATAACTTATATGGTTCATGCATGGATTACATGCCTCAGGGCTAGTCCGGGAGAGTGGAGCTGCACTTGTGCGTCTTTCTGCGGGCTCTGTACATAAGTTGTGCTGGGTTTGTGGTTATATGCGCATGTGCTGATTAGTATTTGCGGTCTGGCTGCGTAATGCACCTATGTGTTCTGCAATCCTTTAATTTTACCGCACACCAGGGCTGCATGCTGTCCCCCTTTATATATGCTCTCCCGATTAAAACATTAGCCACCAGGTTCTGCCAAAATCCAGATATCAAGTTGGGTTCTAGTGAGTACAAGCTTGCACTGTATGCCAACAAAACACATTTATTTGTCACTAAACCCCTAATTTCATTACTCAATATTTATAGAAGCTGGATATCTTCAACCGACTCTCCAACTATAAAATTAATCAAGATAAAATGTAAACTCTGAATGTCCCGTCCCCCCTCTCCCTTACTTTACCAAGCTTACTTTACTCCCCTCCTCTGTACTGTCTCCTTAGATGGGACAAACTGTTGATCTCCTGGATAGGTAGAATTGCCTCAATTAAAGTGACGTAGTTATTTTAAGCTCCACCTATCCCTGGGCGTGTGGTTGGAGTGTGCATTGGTACTGCTCACTTGGATGTACAGACAAATTAATACAGTAGGAGGCATCTGGTATAAGTAGTTGCCTCCTGCATGCATTTGCGATCCAGTGCTGCGTCCGAGGACACAGCATCATATTACCTGCGACACTTCAGCTGACTGACCCATGAGGTCACGATAGCCTGTTGCCGCAGCTTCTACAAAGAGGCCAGGAAATCTCCATCGGAAGACAGAGATCCTGGCTTTGGCACTCCCCCAAAACAGAGACGACATGCTGTTAATCACGTAACGTCCTCAGCTGATCTGCTTATATGGTTACACATGCGCAGTACGGATCCTGCGCATGCGCAAGGACCTTTAAGGTTCTACATGATCAACTTACGACTTTCATTTGTTCTTACAGGAAGCCAAAAGTTAGACTTGCTCTCCTCCAAGGCCCAAAGTATCTGGAAGCCTGGGGCCACCTGACTTCATGAAATATTTTTATGCTCTTCATCCCTCTTGGTCCTCTGCAGCCCGTTCACCTCCGATCATTACCTATCCCTTACAACCTGGTCTCACTGTAACAGGCTATATAACCTGGCTCCATCTCTCTCTCTCCATTAACTCTACTCTGGCACAACCCAGACTATCCACCTGGCCTCTGTCCCTTATCCTTCTGCTACTGGAGAAACCCTCAAATAAGTTTCCTTGATGATTTACCGGTTATGGGGTCTTTTCCACCCTTTTCCTCTCTTCAATAGAAACTGTCTCCGCACCTCTATGTCCAGCAATTTCTACAACTTCAGTCCTCTCAGACTTCAAAGTTCTGCTTCTAAGGGTCTTATCTCTACTCTCTACCACTCTAGCCGTAACCTCCTTCCTCCTCCACTCCGCTTTGTGTGAGACAGCGGCAGTCCAATCTGACCGGGGGGCTAGATGTAGATGATTGGTCTGACATACAGGTAAGGGTCTGCAAAAACCTCTTATTTCCCTATTGAGTTCCCCCGTCCCATTTTAAGTACTTTTCCTTACCTCTTCCCTTCCGTGCTTTCCCACTCATGTTAATAAACTAGCCCACCATGTTCTTAGTGCTGCACCTGTCTTCTGGCCAGTGCATGGAAATCTCCTTCCCCCACCATCTATGAATGGTCTTCGTCATAAAAATCTGGTCCATTTATGAAAAGGAGCTCATGACTAGCAGAGCTCATGACTAGCATACTCCGTGGTACCTCGCAGCCGCTTCATAAGTACTGTATGTGGCTGAGATCTGATATCCATGAGTTACTGAATCGGCATTCCCACGAATATTATTTCACCCACAAAATCAGTGTTTCTATTTGATCGGTCCACCAGAAATAGTATAATCAGTAAGTACTAATACCAATGCATATTCAGGAACAGCATATTTAGGTCAAAACTATTGTATGATGAATTCTTCTGGAGTAATGCCACCCATTTTGATGAAGGGGAAGTTCAAGACCAAGTGCATCCCCTAGTGGCTGGACCTGAAAATGTTTGAGCAGATTCCTATCAATGGGGGTCATTCCGAGTTGTCGCTCGTTGCCGATTTTCGCAACGGAGCGATTAAGGCAAAAATGTGCATGTGCATGGTACGCAGTGCGCATGCGCTAAGTATTTTACCACAAAACTTAGTAGGTTTACTCACGTCCGAACGAAGAATTTTCATCGTTGAAGTGATCGTAGTGTGATTGACAGGAAGTGGGTGTTTCTGGGCGGAAACTGGCCGTTTTCTGGTAGTGTGCGGAAAAACGCAGGCGTGCCAGAATAAAACGCGGGAGTGTCTGGAGAAACGGGGGAGTGGCTGGCCGAACGCAGGGCGTGTTTGTGACGTCAAACCAGGAACAAAACGGGCTGAGCTGATCGCAGTGTAGGAGTAAGTCTCGAGCTACTCAGAAACTGCTAAGAATTTTCTATTCGCAATTCTGCTAATCTTTCATTCGCAATTCTGCTAAGCTAAGATACACTCCCAGAGGACAGCGGCCTAGCGTGTGCAATGCTGCTAAAATCTGCTAGCGAGTGAACAACTCGGAATGACCACCAATGACTCTTTTGTGGTAGAATAAGGGATTTACAGTATATTTGATTACTGTTATGGTGAGAAAATAATATAAATGGTTTATTGTATTATATTATTATTATTATTATTATTATTATTGTCTTTAGGTAAATCTATAATTATGTCCTGAAAATGTCTTTTTTTAGGGACGTTCAAACTGAGGTAAAAAAAATTATGATTTACTCATATTTATTAATGTAAGTAAAGTTATAATAACATGTATGTGTATAGAGCATCATAGTGGTTCCAATGACTCATACCCATCTGTGCTTGTGTACTTAGCGTTTGGTGCTGCTCCATTTATTTGCCACTGAAGTGTTGATCTGCACCCCTGACAAGTGCAAGTGCTGGTTACCACCAAATACTGCTAATGATGTGTCATTGCTTGCAATTTACTAACACCAGTGGGTAACCAGTCTTACTTTTTAATTTAAAACATTTGTGTGCTCCAAACTTTTAACAAATGCCTTCTGGAACTATTCAAAACAAATTAATTTATATATGCCTGGTTAATATACTCTTTGAAGCTTTCTATTTAGTTCATTCCAATTGCTTTTTAATGACCATATGCAACAATGTTATGCAACATTTTAAGATCGCCTAGAAAACTGCTCGATTTCTGGCAACAGGCAATTGCTCGAACTGGGAATTTTTTCCTGTCTGAAAACCTGCAGCAAAGTTGAACATATCAAGCTGATGTCAATCATACAGTACCTACTCTTTCCCTTCCCCCGTATTTCTAGCTTTATTAACTCCATTTTCACCTGTAACCATGCAGAGAGGATTGCAGCTTGGGAGTTAGGATTGCAGTGGCGGCATTCAGCCACTTTCTTAATTATTGTATGTACTGCATATGTATTTTTGAATCTGTGTGGGTGAATGAACACACGGATGCAGAAATAGACCATATGTATCTTATAATAATGTTTGTGTAAAGTCCTCTAAATATCTATATAAGCAGTAAATGCATATCTCCAATATGTGGTTAGTTCTAATATCAATCACTTCAGTGTTCACTATGAATATTTGTATATTACAGAAAATTATGCACACCCTGCTGATATTATGTCACATTGGAGATGTGTTGTGACCTGTATGTGACCTTTGATCTGTATAAAAGTACATGTTAATGACATAATATCATTGCAATTTACAGTAGGGAGTAGGTCATACCATCTGTAGGCTGTGCTTGGGGACGGTATCTGGATGCTAGGTCAAATGACTTAGGTCGACAGTCATTAGACTAACCACTATTGGTCAACATGCATTACCCACCTTCCCTCTACCTCCCCAAAGACAAGGTAACAGGCATAGTAGTGGTGGTGGCAGCAGGGCATTAATGTTAGTGGTACGGGCCCCCACAATTTAGTTGCCCTGGGGCCTCCACAAATCTTAATCTGGCCCTGATGGACCCCATAGCAGCTGCACTTCCTGCACCTATGGCAGGTACGCCCTTACATGAAGCTATGATGCAATGGGTGAATGGCTTACTTGGGTGGGTAGCAAATGGGGTGAAACAATTTTAATATGAGTCATACAGTGTGTAAAGAACTCATGACTTATTTTTTCATCCTTCTGCACAAGTAAATGTATAGTTCTGCATTCCTCCCAACTTGGTGGCTGATAAAGAGGGACATCGGTGCGGCATAGCCACGCCTCATCGGGAAAAGGGGGCAGGGCCTCCTGAAAGGGGTGTGGCTTCGCGGGAGTGCCGCGATCGCGAGCCATGCCCCCAGCTTTCGTCGCTTCGGGGGCATGCCCAGCACTCTGTGAGCTGCTGGCATGCCCCCTCTCCTTCTGTCTCTAGTGAATAGACGCTGCAGACAGGAGGTATGGTTCTGCTATAAATATATAAGGGAGATGTATCAAACCTTAGAGAGATATGAAGTGTGTAAGTTACCCATAGCAACCAATCAGTAGCTAACTGTCATTTTACAGACTGGATCAGACATTCCCAACCTCGGTCCTCAGGGCACACTAACAGCCCAGGTTTTAGTGATATCCATGATTGAGCACAGGTGACTTAATTAGTATTTTAGTTACTTTAACAATCTGTGCTGAAGCCTGGATATCATTAAAACCTGCACTATAGGGTGGGATGTACTAATATACATTAGTACAATGCTAATCAAATACTGTATGTACAGATGGGTCCTCCGTTATCTTGGCTGGCTGAGGCGTTAGTCGCGATCGGGCATACGCAGCATATCAGGGCGCAGGTAAGCGCGTCTAGTAGCAGAGAGGCGCTCCTAGTCGCAGGGAGGCGCACAGGGCGTTTGTCGTTACCTTTAAGTGTAATACCTGTGATCATCCACCAGATGTCGCTTTTTACAATAACCACTGTGCATGCGTGTGGCCTCCCGTAAAATACAATACTGAAATACATAGTAAGAACTACTTTACTAGTGCGTCTCATTACGCTACATTATTTCATACAGTATATAACAGTATATACAGTACAGACGCAAATAGTACAGTATATTCAGATGCAAACAAACGTGATAAAGCCAAAGTATGGTCCATTTACAGTACTTTAGGAATATGTGAGCGTCCAAGTCAGATAAATCAACATAAAACCAGTACTGTACACAGACGCAAACAGACGTGTTACATGCACATTGTTGCCTATTGATGTAAGGAATATTGTATGTTGGCGTCCTAATCCTGTAGCCATTACGGCACAATCAAAACCAATGGACTTATTCATCTGTCAGCGGCAAAGTGTCCGAGTGGTGAAGTGTTCAGCTTCCTATGCTTAGAGTCCCGGGTTCGATTCCTAAAGTATGAATGCATGTTAGTTTCTTCCAGATACTTTATTATTTTTTTTATTTTTATATCTATCATACTGTAGTATACTTTCACATTCAATACAAGTGTGCACACAAGTTTTACATAAAGCAGGGCAAAGCTGCAGGAGCGTTTCTACTATTAAGGTTCTATGCACCGTACGGTACACATACTGTACAATTCTGTAGCAGGGCAGACTCAATTGAAATGGCTACCGCCTGTGACTCCTTGCCCCATGGAGGCACTCGGCTACGTAGCAAGTAACAGCACAGGTTTTGCAGGCTATGGGCCGATGCTGAAGAAGCGTCACAATCCCCTAGCTAAAATACACAGGGGCGACAGGTATAAACGAGGTCTATGCACATAACGATACACCGGACTCGATCACATCGCAAAGTGACAAAATGTCCGAGGCACGTGAACCCCCGCCATGTGGCAGCACTCAGCAGTGGAGTGAGCGACGCTATAGGTTTTGCAGGCTATGGTCCAATGCTGAAGGAGCGTCACAATCCCCTAGCTAAAATACAGTACACAGGGGTGATAGGGATAAGCAAGGTCTATGCACATAACACACAAATGCAGACGATCTACAGTACTGTGTTGCTCACTTAGTTGCATCAGAATACACTAATTTATACTCATTACCGCTGGGTATTGTATATAGCGGAATGAGTCGCTCCTGCAGATTTACTCTGATTTATGTGAAACCTGTGTGCACCCTTCCATTGAATGTATAAGAAAGAAAAAAAATATTAATAAAGTGAATGTCACGGGAACACATATAAAAAAAAAAAGGTTGGCACTTCCTTCCCATTGGTGTTGTTTATGCCTTAGGCTTAGGGGATTCGGCTGCTCATACAGTACATGTATTTCAAAAGCACAGCATTTTTCACCGCCTACCCCTACTCCTATCGCCCTTCCCCCCTGGGAGCCTGCACAGTTCATGCAGTAGACAGGGAGGGAGTTCAAGTCAGGTACAATACACAAACGCTGATGATCTACAGTATTGTGTTGCTCAGTTAGTTGCGTCAGAATACACTAATTTACACTCATTACTGCTGTGTATTGTATATAGCAGAATGAGTCGCTCCTGCAGATTTACTCTGATTTATGTGAAACCTGTGTGCACCCTTCCATTGAATGTATAACAAAGAAAAAAAAATAATAATAACGTGAATGTCACGGGAACACATAAAGAAAAAAAAGTTGCCACTTTGGAAATCGAACCCGGGACTCTCAGCATGGGAGGCGGGAGCCTTCATCGCTAGCCCACGACGTTTCATGGAAGATTCACAAGTTCATGTGTAAAAGTACTGCAAAGAGTGATTCCTTCCCATTGGTGTTGGTTTATGCCTTAGGGGACTTGGACGCTCATACATGTATTTCAAAAGCACGGTATTTAGTGCACTGTACATACTTTAAAGTCAATGAGATACATTATTCCTTTCACACATTAGTTGCGTCTGCATACACAAGTGTTTTAACATGTTCGTTTTGTGTCTGTATGAACTATTTTTTTTTAACTCTCTCCGTCTGACCATTGGTCACCATCTATTAACATTACAGTCGTCACTGCCCGTTTGCCAGAGCTTGTAGATCAATCCACCACTATTTGATCTAAAGTACTGGATCAGTGGAGCATTAGCCACCCAGTGGTGGAGATGTGTATTGCATGCTGAGTATCTAGTCGTGCCTCAACGCGCTTGTCCGTGATTAAACTCAGCAACCTAAGCTATCGCCTAGGTGTGACTAAACCTCCGTCTAGGCGCAGAAACAGTCAAGATAGCGGAGGACCCATCTGTACTAACATATGCGATTAGTATCACAATGCGATGACAGAGGCTCCCTGTGACACCTTGTGGTCCCAGCCCCGGGAGGTGAAGTCTGCAGTCAGTCCCGGGCTCCTCCTCCTCCCTGCAGCCGGAAGGACAGCTGGCTGTGTTGCCGTGGGAGGAGGAGGCTGGAATCCGAGACTGCGCCGGGGAGGCTGTCTGCACACAGGTATGGGGGGGGTGGCATAAGAGGTGGGATGAGGGATGAAGCAATTGCCGTAAAAAGATGGCATCATTAATAAAAGGGGGCGGACAGGGGTTAGTACATCTGAAAATTTAGTAAAAACCCAGAAAATAGAGTTTTTACTGCATTTTTCCTTTAGTACATTCCGCCTTTAGTGTGCCATGAGAACCGAGGTTGGGAATGCCTGGACTAGGTAAATGATAGCTACAAGCTGATTTCTCCACTTTCTCTCTCTCAGAGGTTTGATACATCTCACTCATAGATGTTTTGAACTTCTCCTTATAGAGCTTATGTTGAGATGCATCTAATACTCACTATAAACTTTCATGTTGCACTAAAACACAGAAGAAATCTTAAGCAGCGATCAATGCAGAATTAGTATGTGCAATATCTCATGCAAACATTCATTACCTATGAGAGCAATTGAAAACTTTTTTTTCCAGCTGACGTTTCAAGGTAGTTGGCTGGTTTGGTTACTCATTTCATTATGCACAATAATTCCTGCGTTCCCTTAGGAGGCAATTTTTATTTTTTAGTGAGCCTGCTGTTTGCTGACTGTTCTAAAAGGGAACACTCAGGAGATACGATTAGCAGTCACTTGTTTCAATAAACACTGAATGTAACATATGCCTCTCAAGTAATGTGTATCCAAACATACAATTTACAAATAATTAACATCATGTTAATTAGTTACATTAATTTATGCCACTTTGTGGAATTATTTCTTCAGAGCCCTCAGGAATGGTGCCAGACGTTGGAGCCAGAGAAGTGTTGTGACACGCAGCGTGAACATGAGGGAGGGCCAGAAAAAGCTGATTGCATATCACAGACCCTTCTCGCTGTACTGTTACTGGCAGGACACATACAGTATTACAGCTGGGGAGCGCTCATCTTAATTAGCACAATTTCTACACGCCAGCAATGCAGCTCTATAAATAGTTCAACTGATATTGTTTCCTTTGGAGTGGGTCCCTGGTCCTGTGTGCTGTGCTGGGCTTGCTGCAGGCATACATGCCCAATTTCCATTACTTTTGTCTATTTCATTGTTGCATCTTATCATGCAGTGCTGTAGTGATACTACTGATTCATTCATATCAGCCCCTGACATACAGACATACAACTGTCATGCCGTTCTTATGATTCTCATCCACTTCATGAGATATAGGGGGACATTTACTAAGCAGTGATAAGAGCGGAGAAGTGAGCCAGTGGAGAAGTTGCCCATGGCAACCAATCAGCACTGAAGTAACATCTATAATTTGCATACTACAAAATGATACAGAGCTGCTGATTGGTTGATGGGACAACTTCTCCACTGGCTCACTTCTCTGCTCTTATCACTGCTTAGTAAGTGTCCCCCTTAGTATCTTAAAAGTGTGTATGCACCCTCAAGTCATGTTTTGTCTAGTAAAAACTGGTCGTGCCTTGAAGATCAGGTTTTATGAGCAGTTTAACATTCATATGATGCAAGTGTACAATAGCGAACCAAAGTGGTGTGTACTCACTACCAACCGTTCTGGCCGACCTATCTGGTCAAGAGTTCTTCCGATGCTCCTCCAGCAGCAAGGCTGCCTTTTCTGGGTGGGCTAAAAGCAGTGCACAGGTCAGTATCATCTGTGCAGGATGTGTTTTGTGTAAAAAATAATATAAATGGTTATTTTAACATTAATTCTGCTCCCACTGTCCAGGGCTGGTTGTCCACTGGGAGGGGAGGGGGTACACCATTTTTTTGGGGTGTCATGACTTTCTGAGGGATTCCAGCACTGGGCTGACCAATTTGAGGCGTGTTAACATCATGGGGGGGGGGGGGGGATCCCACGCTGTGTGTTTCCCTGCTATAGCATCCCACCCCAATGGGTTAACTAAGCCTGGTGCTTAGAACTGGAAATTAGATAAACTCCACATGGTTCCCCCTATTTTCCAAAGCCTAGGCAGAGAGATCTGGGGCTAGTTACAGATTTCGAATGGGGGGGTGGGGGGAAGAAGGCTGCATTTTATTTATATATTGACCATTTATTTTCTTTTTATACATACAAATCCTGCCCTTTATGGTAATTGGCATCAGTATAGCTTGAAATCTGAAGTGTGTTATGATCTTTTTGGCAGTTTATTTAGACATATGAGGGTCGACGATCGCAAGTTAGATTGAAAAGGTTTATGCGCATGTAACAGCATTTTGATTGGGAATTCCGAACATACAGTAAGTGAAATTGAAAGTAAATTCTCTGATGTGTGATTGTACAAGTGTGTACCCAGCTTTAGGCAAACCTACCAACTTCCCCTGATTTGCAGGGATTGTCGCTGTCCCGTGATTTGCAGCGACAACAGGAGGTGTTTCCTCTGCCACAGCGTTCATGGGAATAAAATGGTGCTTTTCCCCTACTGGTGTTATGACCTCACCCACTATGACACAGTCATACTCACAGAATGTCATAGCCACACTCCCAATGTACAAGCTTAATATGTTGCTAGGTATGCTGAGGTCCATTTTTTCCGAAGACAGTTTGCCTGCCAGTAGGTTAATTTCTGGAAAGTTCCGTCCCTGACACTGAACAGCAGCTTGGGTGTGTTAAATTGGCCGCATAGGTGGAAGATGTATAAAATCTTCCAAAGAGTGGACAAATGGAGAAGTTGGCCATGAGAACCAATCAGCTTGTACAGTACTTATTTTCTAGACTGTACTTGATAAATGCTAGCTAGATACTGATTGGATACTATGGGCTTCTCCGGTTCTCCGCTCTTTAGAAGGCTTGATACTGTATATTACCCTATTATTGTAGTATGTGTTGATTTCTTATATAGCTTTGGTGTACCAGGGTTTGGGGCTACTCTATTCTGATGTATAATGGTACAAGGGAGAAATAAGCTACTTTATTTACTGTAGCCGCAATGCATGCCTTTATTAAAGGGAAAAGGTACCTTATTTATGGAAGAAATATCAACCATAGATGTCAGTAGAGTCCCCAATAACCCAATAATGGAGATAAATAACAGAACAATTGTTTGGCTTCATAAAGCAACTATAGGCTATCTGTTCTGTTTGTTGTACAATAAGGAATAGGTCATATCTTATAATGGGGCAGATGTATTAACCTGGAGAAGGCATAAGGAAGTGATAAACCAGTGATATGTGAAAGGTGATAAATGCACCAGACAATCAGCTCCTAGCTGTTAATTTACATATTGGAGCTGATTGGCTGTTAATTTACATATTGGAGCTGACTGGCTGGTGCGTGCATGTAGATTGCTCACTTATCAGCTAGTGGTGGTTTTGTCTCTCACCATTTCATAATTGTGCATAATGAGCGGATTCGGTTTTACTCGGTTTTACTCGGTTCTCAAAACCGAATCTTATGTTTTACTCGGTTCTCAAAACCGAATCTTATTGGCTATCCAAAACACGTGAAATCAGTGAGCCAATAAGATTCGGTTTTGAGAACCGAGTAAAACCGGGTAAAACCGAATCCGCTCATCCACTAGCATAAAAAGTTCACACAGGCCATCAGGTCTGCATTCAACATTCACCAGTGCAGAAAGGGGTATATTTACTAAAGTGCGGGTTTTCAGAAGTGGAGATGTTGCCCATAGCAACCATTCAGATTCTACTTATCATTTATCTAGCACCTTCTTAGAAGATAATAGCTAGAATCTGATTGGTTGCTATGGGCAACAAATTCAATTCTGAAAACCTGAATATAAACCTAAGCTTCTGTATGTAAAAGGCAAGACATAAATGTATCAGTAATCCGGGCATAAAGCTATGCAATGTACAACTGAAAGTAATGCATTTATAATTTCACTGTAATTCCATTTATACATTTTCCCTGCCACTTATTATGCAGAAATTATAAATAAAATTGCAGCTTTAATCTCATGCTCACCTGTCTGAGTGAGATAATCACATCAGTTTCCGCAGTGTTCTGTATCTGTCCTTCAGCTAAGATTACATTGAATCTAGGATTTGGTCGGCTACTAAGGGATTCTAGCAAGATGAACCTAAATTTTTAGCACTCTTCTTTGGGAGGATCGGCAGTCTCCGGGAGAGTAGGTAAGTCTCTGGAGAGTAGGTAAGTATGAGCTGCAATCAAACCCATAGAAACATGACATTTGTCTGCCCATATACACTCACACACTTACACACTATGGTTAATTTTTATCAGGAGCCAATTAACCTACCGCTATACAGTATTTTTGGAATGAGAGAGGAAACCCACACAAGCACGGGGAGTATATATAAACCCCACACAGCTAGGGCCATGGTGGGAATCGAACCCATGACCTCAGTGCTCTGAGGCATTAATGCTAACCAATACATTATCCGTACTGCCCATAAATAATACTGATTTCACTGCAATTTCAGCAAACAAGCACCAAGTTAAATTCCAAAGCTAAATTTGCAGGTAAGATTTGATCATTTAAGCTTCTACTTGTCAGGTCCGGGTGTTTTTGTGAATCCGTTAACCCGGGACCAACCACAGGTGTAGGTGCTGGGGTATGAAGAAAGCAGGGAGGACGAAGAAAGTTCCGTTTCATATATTTATTAAAAATAACAATTCAGTAAAGAGTTAAATGACAAGTTGTTAATCATCATATTATACTGAAGTATTGCAGGAATGGCAGAAATAATATGCAGGATAAATCTCAAAAACAAATAAAAGAAATGTTCATGGAACTGTATATAAAACAAGCTGATGAATAAAATGTTGAATTGTCCAAATATAAACAAGCTTTGATGCTGAACTGCAGAATGTGTTTAACTGGGTAATGCAGACATGAAGAAATAACTGTAAGGATTTGCAATGAAGTTTTGAGAGTTAACTGAGAGGCTGTGAAGAATTATCCTTGTTATGGTAACATAAAAAATAAAAGTACTGAATTGGGTTACTTGCGGGTTCCGGAGATCACTGTGAAAACTGTAGCAGATGACAAGGTGATGAACGGGTTAAATGCAGAGTAGAACAAACGAACAGCTGAAGGTAGTGGAATCCTCCAAACTTTGTATGGTTGAAGGCAGGCAGACAAGGTAACCTCATGCAAGACTCTGGGAATCCAACTGTTTCCAGTAGGTGTGCAATTAACTGACAGCACAGCGGAGAGCCGGTGGATCTGTAGCAGTGAAGGCTGCAGACGGACCTCTGGGAACGGAGGCGATATCTGGACCACGGGAATCACACAGGAATGCACGGAGAGAGCTCAGAGCTAGAGCACAGCGTTGATACAACAAAGCACTGGCCCAGAGTAACATAATCCCAGCCTACTTAAAGGCAGCACAAGCACGGGATTGGCTTACACCTGCCCACAGGTGTTTTCACAAGTGCTCTGTATTACCTATTTGGTCTCCAACATGGCCACCTCCTATACAGCAGACACACCGCAGTGCCTTAGGCCATTTGGTCCCCGCACTCCCAGTTCCCAGACTCTGCATTACCTGTGCCACTGATCACGCCGGGTCCCCACACGGGCGCACAGCACCGCGAGCAACCGCACTGGCAACAGACGAACCCCAGAACCCGCAGAGGTGAGAGACCGGTTCGTGACACTACTGCTAAATGTTTTTATAGTTTCGATTGCATTCCTACTGCATCAAGCAATGTTTGAAAAAAAACAAAACCTGAAACAATAGGTACATAGGGCCCGATTCATATTTGTAAGGAACTGCACAGCTGCAAGGAAGTGGCTGTGCAATTCCCCCATCTGTTTTCATTAGCGAGGATCCGAGTGCTGTATCTGAGGACATAGCCTCGGATTCCCATTGCGACCATCGCGACCACCAGTCATGATTCGTGATGGTTACAGGCACCAGCCAGCCTGCATAAACTGAAGCTTACTCAGGCTAGTCATATGATACGGACACCGAGGTCCAGGAAGTCTGTGTCAGATGATGAGGCAGCCATTTTCCCAGTGATTTTTCTACTGCACATGTTCAAAACGCCATGTTCTCTTTGGTTACTCCTGAGGGCAAGTATTGAAAAAATGGGTGCAGGTTGTGCAGTGGGGATTGCACACACTGCACCCATTATAAATACACCAGTGATGCTGCGGCTGACAGAGAGCTGCGAACAACATTGGAAGACCCGTTCTGCACATGCACAGAACGGATCTTGCGTCTGCGCAGACCCCTAAACATCGCATTTGGATGCAAACCATAGGGTTTGCATACAAATATTAATCAAGCACATAGAGCAGAATTGGTGTCTGCAGGGTTTACACCTGTGCCGACATCAGGGCGTCCCCAACACATACCGCAATCCTGGCTCGGTTGCACTTAACTATGTGTGATGGGACTTTCACCTACTGTAAGTATGCTTGATGGATACATAGACTCATTATAGTATAACATATGCTCTGTGTGGCTATATTTATTCCGGTTACTAAATTACCCCTTATTTGTTGTGGAGAAAAACAGAATAAGGGGTCTATTTATGAAACAGTGAAAAGAGTGGAGAAGTGAGCCTGTGGAGACTATGGCAACCAATCAGCTGCTCTGTACAGTTGTATAGTATGCAAATTATAAATGTTACTTCAATGCTGATTGGTTGCCATGGGCAACTTCTCCACTGGCTGATTTGCCCACACTTTTCACTGCTTCATGAATAGACACCTAAGTTTCCTGTTTCCAGTTTACAGGTCCATCTCCGGTTCCCATAAGATATCGCCATACTGCTCTATCCCATTTGTTGTAATGTCAGGGTAACACAAAATACTATAGCAAGGAAGGTAATATTAACTCCTTCCTCTGTGTCACAATCACCTATAAATAATATTTGTTTTCCTAATCAGAATATTCTGCTAAAACAAATTGTCTAATAAATGTATCAGTAAAAAACGTGTTCTATTTGAAGCACACACTGCAGTCTGTTATATCTGATTAGCCTAGAATGCTAATGTGATTAGGGTCACTAACTAGCATAACCCAACTTGCCTACTATTATCTTCTCTCTGCTTTGTCAGTACTCCCCTTAAAGTAAACTTTGGGGTAAATTTGGCATGTTCTGCATTGAATAGTATTGCTGTTTAATTTCCTGCTTAAACATGCTGCGACACGATGGCGACACAATGGCTTTTGGAAGTCACCACTTAGTGAATTTATCCCTTGAAATTAGATTCATAGCTATAAAGACAGTGGTATTGCCTTCTATAAGATAAGGTTCTTACAGATTCAACTAGAAAACATGATGCATCCAGAGGTTAAAGTGAGCCGGAACGGGGCGGATCTGCGTTCTGTCAGTTCCATTTGGAGCCGGAATGCAGTTCTGCCTCCTCTGGCTCACCTAACCCAGGGAGAAGACGGCGCCCACTGAGATTTTGTTACCAGCGGGCACCAGCTTCTTCCCCTCAGTGACCGCCGGAGGCCAGAGCTCACTCCTGACCTCCAGCTTCCGACTCAGGCAGTGTGCGTTGTGCGGACTATGGGAGAGACATCATGACGTCTCTCCAATAGATCTGAGGAGCGAGCGGCCAGGCGGAGGGTAGTGGTCCGGAAGCAGGAGCGGGGCTGGTGAGTATTGTGTTTTTTTTGTGTGTATGTGTGTAAACGGCGCTACAAGGGGGCAAAACTACTAAAGGCAGCGCTACAAGGGGGCACAACTTCTGGGGGCACATCTACTGGGGGTACAACTACTGGGGGAACATCTACTGGGGGCACAACTACTGGAGCACATCTACTGGGGGCATGACTACTGGGTGCACAACTACTGGGGGCACATTTATTGGGGGCACGTTTACTGGGATATAACTAATGGGGGCACGACTACTGTGGCATAACTACTAGGGGCATAAGTTCTGACTGGGAGCATAACTACAGGGGGCATATCTACTGACTGGGGGCATAACTACTGACTGGGGGCATAACTATGGGAGACATAACTACTGGGGGCATAACTTCTGACTGAGGTCATATCTACTAGAGGCATAACTACAGGAGCATTACTACTGGGGGTACTACTAATGAGGACATTGCATAGGGGGCACTTAATAAGGGGCATCACTCCTGGGGACATAAGGGGCACTACTAGTGGGGGCACTGTATAAGGGGTACCAATACTATGGGCTCTACATAAGGGGCACTACAATTGTGGGCACTACCACTACAGTGCTCATTGCATAAGGGGCACTACTACTGAGGGTATTGTATAAGGGGCACTATTGCTGTGGGCATTATGTGTATTTGGGGTGCTACTACTGTGGGATTTGTGTATAAGGGGCACTAATGTGTGTCATAACAAGAATAAGGTTCCTTGAAGTCAATAAGGTCATTAAAAGGAATCAACATGGGTGTATGAAGGACAGATACTGTCAAACCAACTTACTTGGCTTTTATGAAACAGTAAGCGCAAACCTAGATCAGGGTAAAGAGGTGGATGTAATCTTTTTAGATTTTGCCAAAGCGTTCGATACTGTACCACACATGAGACTTATCTACAAGCTACAAGAATCAGGGCTAGGAAGCACAATATGCACTTGGGTCAAAAACTGGTTAGATAATAGGGAGCAGCGCGTTGTGGTTAATGGATCTTTTTCAACTTGGACTGAAGTGCTAAGTGGTGTGCCGCAAGGCTCAGTATTAGGACCGCTATTGTTCAATATTTTCATTAACGACCTAACAGAAGGTCTAGAGAGCATGGTGTCAATTTTTGCAGATGATACCGAATTGTGTAAAGTTATAAATGCGGAGGGGGATGCTGAGTCGCTTCAGAATGACTTAGTTAAATTAGAAGCTTGGGCAGCGAAATGGAGAATGCGCTTCAATACAGACAAGTGTAAGGTAATGCACTGTGGTAACAAGAACAAAAATAACACCTACCTACTAAATGGGGTAAAATTAGGGGATTCTGTACTGGAAAAGGATGTAGGTGTCCTCATAGATAGCAAACTAAGCAGTAGTACCCAAAGTACGACTGCAGCAAAGAAGGCTAATAAGATATTAGCATGCATAAAACGGGGAATTGATGCTAGGGACGAGAGTATTATACTCCCGTTATATAAATCACTTGTGAGGCTACACCTTGAGCACTGTGTACAATTCTGGGCACCTTACTACAAAAAGGATATCCTGGAGCTAGAAAAGGTTCAAAGGCGGGCGACCAAATAAATTAAGGATATGGAGACGTTGGAATATGAGGAAAGGCTTGCAAGACTAGGCATGTTTACACTGGAAAAGAGGAGATTAAGAGGGGACATGATAAACATTTACAAATATATAAGGGGACTTTATACAGATCTTGCGCAGGACCTGTTTTTGGTTAGATCAACACAGAGAACTCGTGGACACTCGCTCAGGTTAGAGGAGAGGAGATTCCACACAATACGACGTAAAGGCTTTTTTACGGTAAGGACAATACGTGTTTGGAATTCCCTGCCTGAGGGAGTTGTAATGGCCAACTCAGTCAACACCTTTAAGAATGGGTTAGATCCATTCCTAATGGATAAGGATATCCAGGGTTACGGGGCATAGTCACGCACTATAGTTATTATAAAAAAAGAGGGGTTAATCGGAACGGCAGTCAGCAACTTCAGTCAAAATTTTATACAAAATAATCGTGCATAGGAGACCACAAATAGGTTGAACCCGATGGACAATTGTCTTTTTTCAACCTTAGATACTATGTTACTATGTTACTATGTTACTAAGGGACACTACTATGTAGTGTAATGAAAATTAGATTGTTCTACTGTGTGGCATAATTTGAATTGGGGATACTATTGGGTGACCACGCCCCTTTCTTTTTGAGACCATTCCCCTTCTTTGTGGCACGCGCAATCCCTTTATTTCACAGGCATGGGATGGAGTTCCACCACCTCTCTAGGACCACTTTTACGCAATGGATGCACCTACTGTACTTTACATCTTATAGGTACAGTACAATAATACTCAAGCAATGCTCTTCTCAGCAGTTAGCAGGAGGTGGAGATGAAAGAAAGCAAATTAAAAAACCTACAAATAATATTACAATATATCAGGAAAAGATACTTAGAGCACATACACATGTAGTATATACAATACACATTTTAAAGAGAACAGGGAAATGCTAAAGACAGAAAACGAAATTCAGAAAACTCAGTGTTATGTTTGATTTACCCAGGGCCAGATTAACAATGAGGCAGATGGAGCTCCAGTTCCAGGCCCCAGATAAAAATACCCCATCACCTTGACAGCATGATGATGATTAACTGCCCAGCTGGTCACATGGTTGCAATACATGATAAGAATTTAAATAATATTTCTTATTTCCACACAAAGTGATGCTGTTTTTCTACTTTTACATATTTTGGGAGACATTGGGGATTATAGTGTAGGGACTGTACACGCCCTATGTCACTGGCCACACCCACACAACATTAGCCACAGCTCCTCAGCTTTTCACAATAGTCCCTTGATCATTTTCAGCCCCAAGCCCATGGTAAACTTAATCCGGCCCTGGATCTACCATACACTAGTACGGTATATAAGAACCATATTGTCAGTGCTTTACATTTTTTATATGAGCTGTGAGCAGGTAAATATAGTGCTTAGCATATGTTGAAGCTGTTGACAGGTTAATTTATTCAACCAAAGTAACTGAAATAAAGTTATTGTACTAAAGTAATATTTATTTTATGAACAATTAGCATTACCAAGTGAATAATCCAAGGCCATATCATACTTTGGGGAATGTGTTATTTACAAGTTATTACACGGTGAAGTCAAGAAAGTGTTATATAAGATCAACTGGCAACCATGAGCCCTGTTCTGTTGGAGTAAATGGACAAGGTTTTGATTAAGCTCAGTAAGCAACATAAGGGTTGATATATTAAGCAGTGAAAAGAGTGGAGAAGTTGCCCATAGAAACCAATCAGCTCTACTTATCATTTTATAGCATATACTTGATAAATGCTACCTCAAAGCTGATTGGTTGCTGTAGTCAACTTCCCCTCTGGTCTTCTTCACTCTTTTCACTGCTTTTATACATCAACCACATAGATAACAGAGAGACAAATAAGAGAAGGAACAGAGATCAGTGCTGTCACGGGGTTGGTGAGGTCTCCTTCCCACTGTGGTACCCACAGCACTCCACTAGTCCCACATTTTGCCCTGAAGAGTGTCTCTGATCGGTGCATGCTCAGTGTGCACAAGCTCTGGACACGGAAGCTCAGAACAGTGCTTCAGAAGGCTATGGCGCCATTGCTGGGAACCTATCTAAGTTTTGCAATGTGGGCTGGTGATACATTGTACCATTCCTACAGGACGTAGTTCATTGCTTGACAGTTATGCTGTCGACAGTCAAACTGTCAACAACATAATGCCGACCACAGGAGGCAAAGTAGTAGTACTGTGATGTTGTTAAAGCATTTTTTACCGTTTTAAAGTTATAACTTTAAACATGATGGTAAAATATCATGTTTACAGATATAATGGCGACATGGTAAAAATGCTTTAAATAACATTACCGCATACCCATCCTGTTCCTGCCTCTGATGCTACTAAATCTCACATAGCATTCAATGAGCGGTATTAAATTCTTTCAAGCCCTTCCACACCCGTTCTGTTTTTGCTGACGGGCGTGTTATAATCATTTCAGCTCGCTACCCTGGGCGCCTAACCCTTTATGCAGCTAAACCTGATTACTATGGCGTGATATGCGCGATAACGGGGATCACTTTACAAAGGAGATTGGGCATTATATATCATTTGAATATCGCCCATTATGTCAAAAGTTTTTTTTATAATAAGTTAATAGTCCCCTATTTCCTATCCTGCCCCACCAATGCTTGCCTAGTCTAAAGAATGTCTAGGTCTAGGAGATCCCTAAACCTGGGTGACTTTTCCCAAACTCCCAGGAGAGCAGTTCACCCTCCCAGATCCCATCCGATGGGGCTGTGAGGATACGATTTGCATCACTACAACCCCTCCCCCAGACCATACACTTTGAACTTTTTATCAGGGATGTATCTGGGGGTCCAAGCGCCCCTGGCAAAGTAAAGGACTGGCACCCCCCCCCCCCTTTCCCCATATTTGAAATAGGGAAAGTGGGTGTGCTAAAAAGGGAGCATGGCCGCTCAATAGTACCCCAATTCAAATTACACCACACAGTAGTGTCCCTTACTCACATTACACAGCACAGTAATGTCCGCTATTCACATTATGCTACACAGTACTACCCCTCATAAGTGTGTGTGTGTGTGTGTGTGTGTGTGTGTGTGTGTGTGTGTCAATCTGCACTGCTGGTATCGTACTTACTGCATATAGAAAAATAAAAATAAAAATTATATATATATATATACTGTATATATATATATATATATCCACAATATTCCCCAGCACTCCAGGATCCCCTCAGGGTAACGTGCTCCAGTGCTCTTCTAGGGGGTATATTCCTAAATATGCAGGCAGGAAAGAACAGGCGGCACTCAGAGACTCCAAAATAGTGAAATGTCCAGACAGGGTGCTTTTATTAATCTAAAGATGACCTGTAAATGATGCATTCTCGTTAACGATTTCCCTTGAGCTCTCACAGCAGCTCCCCAGCAGTACTGGGCAAACAATATAGTACACTACATATAAGATATATCTTAAGATCTGGGAGTGGCTACATCCAGGAGCATGCTGTCATTGACGATAGCTTCAGATCTGCCCTGGAGCAGGGAAGATCATAAGCTCCGACCAACGACCAGCGGAACCGCGCATCGTGATCGTTATCATTAACAGACACTGAAAGATCTGCACTATTATGAACGATTTGTAGTTCTGATCCATCGGAAATGGCCAAATCGCTCATAATATTGTCTAGTGTATGGCCACCTGAAGTTTCGGGAATGGTCTCATGGCTGGAGGTCTGGTGAGTGGCCAGATACTTTAGAATTAGGTGGGGCTGGGTGTCCTATTAGAGGGGCGTGGCCAAGAACTGTGGGGTTGATGTATATACTTTAGATGCGATTTAAGAGAAGAGGGAACATATGGCTTTATTATTTCAAGTACAGAAGAAGTTAGCGCTAAAGCAAAACTAGGTAGTAGTTGGAAGGGTATAAAAAGATAGAACAGAAAAAACACGCACAACCACAAGAAACTAATTTAAGCAAAGTCCCCATCGGTAATAAATTAACCTACGTTATCACACAGAATATAAAATGAAATCGGCAAGTAAAGTTGTGTAAGCCAAATGCAGGCACCTATTACTTCATCTTTAAGTGGGCAATGAGATTGTTTTTCAAAATAATGGGAGATGGAGTTTAATTAGAAACAAAATTTGTATTGCTAATGAAATGACTCCATAAACACGCTGACACGGGTGCTTTATGTAGTTAATCTCCATATGCTGCTACTATCTGCTTCTTGCAGGGACCTGATAAAACTGCAGCCTAAACTGTGAGGATGGGAGTAAAATATTGACAATTTCTATGATGTATTTTAGCGGTAAGAAAAAGGTGAATGTCTGGTTTGGAGAATAAAAAACAGATTACTGGAATATATTATTTTTATTATTATTGTCCACTATTTTAAATTTAAAAAAATCCCACATTGGTTACTCAGTAAGGGCAAGAAGATCCTGGAGACTCCAAGAAAGACAAAACATAGATAAGGAAAGAGATTAATACAAAGTATGCCTTGGAATTTACACATTGGTGTTTACGCCAGCCGGATTCGGTGAAGTTATCATTCCAATAATATATTCTTTTTGGGAATGAGCCATGAAAACATGCATACCTCACCCTGTTCATTACCATTAAAAAGGAGGTCCATCTTCTTGGACAACTTCATCCATGCCAGTTAAATTCAGGGGCGGATTAAGGGCCACATGGGCATGGGCTGAAAATGTTCAAGGGCCTACGCTGAGAAGGGGAGGAGCTATAACCAGTACTGTGAGGGTGTAACTAGTGCTGTGTGGGTGTGGCCAAACCACAGTAATGTGTACATACCCAAAGGGGTGTAGCAAGAACTTTGTGGGCCCTATAGCAGCATTTTGAAGGTGCCCCTTTCCCTTTCTAGAGAGACACCTCACTCCACGGCAGTTGTTCATTTTATGCCCCATAGTGCCCTAGTTAACATTATATCACACATTACCCTGGTTCATATTATGTCACCACACAGTGGCCTCAGTTCACACTATGCCACACAATGCTTAGTGGGCAATTTCGGAAACAAGGTCGACATCTTTATGACCTGGGAGAAGTTGAGTAAGGCCCCAGAGAAGGGCCTCAAAGCCTATGGGCACCTTTGAAATGGCACCATGTAAAGCAAATAGCTAAAGGTAAATATATACAGTACCAAGGCATGGACAAAGCTCTCCCTCACACACGCAGGTTCTAAGTACCATACTTCCACCAACTACAAATTTCCACAACACATACCAAGGGAATCCAGTCATATGGTTGACAGTAACCACAACGACGTTCATAAGGATGAGACCACAATGTTAACATCAAAATGTCGACATGATTCAAACTGTCAACAGGCACCAGGTCGACATTCGCAAACTATCCACAAGTTAACAATGTCGACATCTCAAATGTCACGATGTCAAATGTCAACATTCTGAGGATGCTGATGGCTAGGCAGCAGGGTGTGTGTGTGTGTGTGTGTGTGTGTGTGTGTGTGTGTGTGTGTGTGTGTAGGTTTAGGCACTAGGTGGAGGGTTAGAGATTATGGCTACGGAAGAAATACTCACTTGAATGCTGCAGCATTACAAGTCGGCGACTGAAGTAACTGTCACAGCCCCACCAAGACCTAGAAGAAGGTAATCATGTCGGCATATAATCCAGATAGACATGGTGAATGTCTACATGGTCACTGTTGGGCCCTGTCAACATTCTTTTGTCAAGCAGATGACTGCCAACCTGATGGCTGAATATTGACAAGTCAAATTACACCCCATACCAAGTCTCAAGTCTCACTGATAACTTCTCTACTCTATGTTTCCAAACCCCTGCTTATTCTCCTCGCCAGCCCTACCAAGTCTGTTCCCACTCTAACCATCAGCCAGGGGGTTAATATTAATTTACTCCAAAGGCTGAATTGACTTGTGTCACTCCGGCAAATGTCCAATCTCCCATGTAGGGAGGTGGAACTGCACATTTGCTGGTTTAAGAATCAGGTCATATTTGCTATTGAATGAATGATAATGAAAGTCATTATATGAAATATTGTGCGTTTCTCAGAGACATTTATCTGTGGTGTATTAGCGTGGTGGTTGACACACTTTTTTATGTTTTTCATTTTTTTAACTTTTTCAAACACCAACCACATGGACTACGATTGGGAATAGTAATTTGTGCTGAGTGCCGCGAGGCATCTTGCCCGAAGCATGGCAAACAAAGCCAACCATGCAAGGGGACATGGTACACTAATTGGAGTCACATGTGGTTAAACATACAAAATGTCAACCTGCATCGACCTTTTTTGTCGGCCATTTCTATGTCAACTTTTTTACTGTGTTGACCTTTTGTACCTGTCAACCTTTTCAGAGTTCTACCTTTTCAATGTTGACCTTTTGAACCTGTCGACAATGTGCAGGTCAACCATAGAGGATCGACCTAGTGACTGTCAAACTAATATTGGTCGACCTAATGATCGACGACCGTTTAGATTCAACCAGCTATCTGCACCCGCTCCTGCATTGCTGACATCACAGTCAGTCTGTCATGTCCTTCGTAGGTGCAAGTGCAGAGAGCCATTTGGCTCACCAGGGATGGATCCGCAGCTGGTCCATTTCAGGTGAAAGACACTATTGCCGGTCACTGCAACTTACTACAACAGTGGCTTGAGGCGAACCCAGAACAGTAAACCCCCCCTAGGATTTTTGTATCCAATCAATTCCAATCCATTGCATTAATATTCAGAAGATGACATCATAAAGGGCAATCCATCTAAATAGTATTAAACCATTTATTTGTTCTTTTGAAGCAATGATAGTTTATGTATATTTTTTTGTAAGCATATTAATGTATTTATTTACACTGCAAAGTTTTACCACTTCTTTTAAGCCCCTCTTCTATGTATGCAGCTACTGTACCTTGGAATTGCACAATAGTTGTAGATAGTAGTGTAGCTTTTCCAGACAGCCATATAAATATAAACATAAATGTATGCTTCTGAAGTGTCAGATGCAGAAACACTGCTGCATTTGGAAGAATATATTCTAATATATAATTTGCTGACAGGACCTTGCATTTGTAGACAACATTACCATGCCGTTAAATTTGCAGACAGCACTAAAATAACACAATGTAGCATGTAATTAGGAGATAGCACTTTACATATGAAAACACAGCACTTTCACTCTGGAAGACAGCAGAATCACATTGGGAGACTACATTTTGCAGATTATATTACAATATTACTACATTTGTAGAAAGTTCCATAAATAAATAAAAAGGCAAACAAAATAACACAACTAGCAATGTATGTTATTAGGGTCAAAGAGAAAAACACAATACTGGCAGCTTAATGTGACTCCACAGGCTAAATGAAATAGCTTGTGAGCTGCGGGACTTTGTGCTAGTCTCCCCGTATTCTAAAGCGGCAAACATTTACAAGGCCGCTTTAAATGATTGAACTTTGAGGCATACTTGCCTACTTTTGAAAAAGCATTTCAGGGAGATGGGAAAGTAACACCTATCAGTGCGGACGTGTACTGCTACATCTGAGAGGCGTGTCATAAAAATGACTTACATCCAAAGTTAATAAGATCTACTTGTTGAAGAAAAGACAGTGATATTTTTCAGGATTTGTTTGTGTATTGTGTTCTACAAGAGCTTCCATATACTGTAAGTGGCCATGAGAAACCTTATTTAAAATGCATGTGGCCATAGGGATCATTGTGCCATATAACTAATGCAGGGAAATGGCGCTGATGGTCCCATTTGAATGTATATATCTCTGACTTATTTTTTCCCCCAAGAATGTAACAGCTGCATAGTGGCGGCAAGGTGCAATCAGGGAGATTGTTGGACAATTCAGGGAGTGAGGGAGATCTCTGCTATTTCAGGGAGTCTCCTGCAGAATGAGGGAGGGTAGGCAACTATGCTTTGAGGCAGCTGATGGGCGGAGCAAAACAAATCAAGGTGGTACTCCCTAAAGGAACACTTGGTGAAGTCACATTTGTTTTGCAAGAATAGATATTTAAATATATTACAGGAGGTGACTGAAATCAGAAATTGCCCTATACTGTCAATGGGGTGGATTATTTGTCATGTGGGAAAAGTATTTATATGTGCAAATATGCCCATATAAGACAAAGGGGCAGATGCATTGAGCTTGGAGAAGTGATTAAGCAGTGATAAGGAAGAGATAGGTGGAAGGTGAAAATGCACCAGCCAATCATTACGGATTTGAAAAGTGACAGGAGCTGATTGGCTGGTCCATTATCACCTTCCACTAATCACTGCTTTATCACTTCTCCAGGCTTAATACATCTGCCCCAAAGATTGATGCGATGCACCATTTGTCAGCTTCTAAATAAATCTTTCTTCCCTCATATATGACAAATTCAATAAAAATCATAAGTATTCTCTTAAGAAAATTATTCCAACTATTGTTATAATACAACAATAAAAGAGTAACTAATAAACCAAATCAAATACCAAAACCAAGAGAAACAAACATTCTGTATCTGGAAGTAGCAAAGTACAGAATGAACAGGAAATCTGCAGAAGCTGATGGTTCTTTAATATTTATAATGTTATCGTCCATAACATAAATCCCACAAAGAGTTAATTTCCAACCACCCATCAAAGCATAAGGACTCCAGGTACCTCTGGCACCCCAAGCATATAATATTTATAACATTCATCCAAGTTTAATTTTTTCTTCCTTGCCAAGGAAGGAACACACATTTTTTTAAAGTTCTGCACTGCAGAAAGAGAGAGAGAGAGAGAAAAAAACCCTCAGTCTCTCATTAGCTGGGAATTTTCCATTACTTGCTCCTCAGACTGACAAAATTAATCTGAAAATATAAAGATATACACAGACAGAGGAGAACTAGGAATGCAACAGTAGGGAGATTGCTTCTGACTGTCAAATAGGGCTGCTGTTTGTATATTGATATTATAGTAAAACATAGGAGAATTGCCTTGCCTGGAGGGTCCGCATTAGGCAAACTACAGCTGTACAGATACTTAACTCTATAAGGGTAGAAAGTTTTAGGTCTCCCAAAATTCTGATGATAACTGATAAATGATGGCATATGGAGTTAATATAAATGTAACTTCTATGTAACTTCTGGCTTACGCTTTACTCAGTATCCAAATCGGGAAAGTGCAAATTACATCCAACTTAGTTTATAATACTTCAAGTTACAATAAGCTTACTCTATGGGGGTCATTCCTAGTTGATCGCTAGCTGCTTTCGTTCGCTGCGTAGCGATCAGGTAAAAAAAACGGCATTTCTGCACATGCATATGCGGCACAAAGCGCATGCGCGTCGTACTATTACAACGAATGATGTAGTTTCACACAAGGTCTAGTGAAGCTTTTCAGTCGCACTGCTGGCCGCAGAGTGATTGACAGGAAGTGGGCGTTTCTGGGTGTCAACTGACCGTTTTCAGGGAGTGTTCGGAAAAATGCAGGCGTGCCAGGAAAAACGCAGGCGTGGCTGGGCGAACGCAGGGCGTGTTCGTGACATCAAAATAGGAACAGAATAGTCTGAAGTGGTCGCAAGCGCTGAGTAGGTCTGAAGCTACTCTGAAACTGCATAAAATTATTTTGTAGCCGCTCTGCGTTCTTTTTGTTCGCACTTCTGCTAAGCTAAAATACACTCCCAGTGGGAGGCGGCATAGCGTTTTCACGGCTGCTAAAAACAGCTAGTGATCGAACAACTCAGAATGACCACCTATGTCCGCGGTGGTATCACATTAAAGGTCCTGATTCACACATATTACTGATGTTCATGGATATTAGCGATTTTCTGCTACTGCACATGTGTGTAAAAACCCTAAAAACTCCTAGGGGCCACGAGTTACACAGTGTGTAAAAAAGATGAAAAATACTTTGCTCGATTAGCAAATAGAAGAATTTGTCCCCCTCCAAGGATGGCCCATCAACAAGCCCATGTCTGGGAAATTAGTACCCACTGCACCCCCATCTTGGTGCTCCTGCATATAGTGGTGCAGGGTTTGGGAAAAGTGTCCCAAACTGTAAATTCTGGTCAACAGGGTCATAGGTTGACAGTTAAAATGTAGACAGTCAAAATGTCGACAATGAAATAAATGTCTACAGTCAAAATGTTGATAGTTGTTATGTCGACAGGATCAAAATGTCGACAGTCAGAAAGTAGACATAGATAACATGTTGACAGTCATTTGGTCGACAACTAAAGTGTTGACAGGGTCAAAATGTCGTCATACTAAAATAACACAGCTGCTGCTAAAAGCCAGTGGCTGCTTAAAGCTGGCGGCTACTAATCACTGGCCGGTGGTTGAGACACTGCTAGAAATAGTAAAAATTTTTTTTAAATGTGTGTGCCCCACCCCCCTCTCCCAAAATCCGAGACCAGCCTGTTCCTCTCGGCCTGGCCTGGTAAAATGATGAGTGTACCCCCTAATTTCCAATAAGCAGTACCAGACTGAATGGGATAAGTATGAGATCCTGGTGGTCAGGGATCCCGGCGGCGAGCGCAGAGTGTCCCTTTGTGTGCTCGCACTCGCAAGGCTTCAGGCCCGGTGGCCACAGGGTTCTTTTCCCCTGACCGCCGGTATTCTGACCATCGGTATTTCACATGGTGTCTGGATTCCGGTGTCGGTATCCTGACAACCGGGATCCCAACCGGCGGTCAATTGACTGCCTCCAGACTGAACCAGCCAAGGGGGTAATGCTATGGCTTGATGGACACACAAGCAGATCACTGGTATTAAAAAAAAGTTAAAAACAAAAAACATACTTACTACTTCCAGGAGCCGGTGTATCGGTGGTCCGGTGCGGGCTGCCAGTCATTGGGACCTACTGTGCGCTGCTGTGACCCCCCCTCCCCCCCGTGCAGTAAAGTGATGCTGCAAAATAGAAGTTCACTTTACAGCACCGGGGGTCATAGTAATGCACAGGATTCGATGCCCGGCAGGCCTGCAGTAGCAGCGCTCACTGGCTCCCTGGACTGGTAAGTATATTTACCATGGAAGGGGGGGGTCTGCTGCGCAGAGGGGGTAGTCATGATGGGGGGGTTGACCCAATGGCAGCAGGACATCGGGGTATTTTTACCGTAAAATACCCTGATACTGTTGTGGATTGTCATCGCAGGGACTGTCCGTGCATGCGATAATTGATAAATCAGTGCGATGTAATCAATTATCGAAGTGCCTATTGGGTCGATTTTATCACATCCCATCCTTGGATGTGGATGGTGATAAATCGGCCCCATAGTCTTTTATCTTGACAATCCCTATATATTTCCCCTTAAGAAATGTAATTTACGCAATGATAAAATATTTTTTAAACATACTGTAGGTGTTATAAAGACTTTCTCTAGAATAAATTTCAACTGTCATTCTGAAGCTCATCTTTCTTATTGTAGTGCCTTTTATATCTACAGTATTTACATGTAAGAGATATTAACCATCAGAGATGTGTCATATACAAATTTATCATGTATGTTGAAGAGTATTCATTTCATTATTCCATTACAAGGAATTAAAATATTTTTTCACAACTATAATCTATAGGGATTTGTCATGGGCAGATTAAACATAGAGTGATATACATGTTATCACTCATTACCAATGTTAAATGGTGCTCCAGCCAATCACCTCCTGTCATTTTTCAAACACGTGACAGGAGCTGATTGGTTGGAGTACCATTTAACATTTGTAATGAGTGATAACAAGAATATCACTTGTATACTCTGCCCCATAGATAAATGTTATATTGGAATCTTATCTTGTAGGTTAAACATATGTGACATTGAGGCTGTTTCTTTCTATGTCTAATGCTGGACAAACAATGGATGCAAAGATTTGTGTGCATTTGTACATTTGCATTTTCATCTGTTGCCTAGGATAGGTGCAACCTTAAATCTAGGGTCTGATTCTGAGTTGCATGATATGCCAATATTCATGCAAACGTCCTATGTTTTTTCTACTGCAATTGTTACCGCAGAGTGGATTTGGACGGAGGGTCTGTGGATTTCAGTGGACGCTCCTGGAAGGTAATAGGGCATGGCTAAGCAGACGTGGGCGTGCCGCTGTAAGCAGCTGCATCCATAGACGCATAGCCACTAACACAGGATGCCATGGTCATATGGAAAAACTGCCCGGCCATAGTGCTGGTGAACATTTTGGTGGTGCACCGATGGTGCGTCTAATGGCTCACAGAGATGGAAATGCATCATCGCAAGACACTGCAAGTGCACATGTCAGTATTAAAAATAAATCATCCGTGGCATTAACATAAGAGGCATATGCATCTGTGTGCGACCATGAATCAGGCTCTAAATGTATAGTTGCAGTTAGAGCAAAGATTATCATCATCAGCTCTGAAACGTACAGTACACCGAGTTTCTGAAGGTGTGAAATCTATGACACATCGTTAACGCATTTTAAGTGTATGTGGTCATGTGCTGACATTTTAGAATATCGACACCAGATTGTTGACAAGGTCTCAATGTTGTCATTCAGAATGTCGATATGGACATTATGTCGGCAGTGAACATGTCGACATTAAAGGGTTAGGCTGCAGTTTGGGTCAGGACTGTAACAGTAGAAAAATGTTATGTTGACTTGCTGACTGTCAACATGCACAATGTTAATATTAAGGCCATGTCAACATTATGACCACATAAACGTGCATGTAGACATGTCAACACTTCACAGATGGTCATTGTTACTCTCTTTGAATGGTATTAGGCAGCCTTTCCTGTGAGGTTGTCCATCCAGAGCTGAGCATACTTAGGGGGACATTTACTAAGCAGTGATAAGAGCGGAGAAGTGAGCCAGTGGAGAAGTTGCCCCATCAACCAATCAGCAGCTCTGTATAATTTTATAGTATGCAAATTATAGATGTTACTTCAGTGCTGATTGGTTGCCATAGGCAACTTCTCCACTGGCTCACTTCTCCGCTCTTATCACTGCTTAGTAAATGTCCCCCTTAATTCCTAATCTGTTGCTTGTACATAGCTTGCATCATCGGACCGCCCATTTGTGTTCTGTTGTGGGGGGCTGAGGGGAATGCGGGGGACTGGCGGGGGATGCCGGAGGCTTGCCCAACTTACCAGGTGGGCGGGAGCACCACCTGATTTTTGGGAGCTTCCCAGTCGTTCTGGGAGGGTAAGCAAGTATTCTCATCACATACATAAAACAAAGCTTTTGGTCCAGAAGTTCACCAATGCCTATGAGCCTAACTACTGAGACTCCACCCGATGAGGCATATACCCAAGCCATGTCAGGTTTTATTGATATCCATACTTGAGCATACTGTAGGTAGTTAAATCTACATAACTGAGGCCCTAACTAAAGCTTATATGTATACTTAAGCAATGATACTTGTAAAATCTTGGCTGTTAGTGAGGCTTGAAGACCAGAGTGGCAAAACACTTCTGTAGCTAATATTGATGAAGTATGTGTACTTTTCTTCCGGGTGAATCATGCAGAAAGTTTGCGCGCTGGCAGAGGTACACCTAACCTTTCTGCTGCCTGATATGTCACTGCAGAACAATGTACAGTACATACCCTGGCACTATCAATCTCAAAATATTAGGTAATAAACACAATTTTTAAATACTATAATATTAGTTACCTATAAATTCTCGCATAAATTGGATCAAACTGATGTAGTGTCGATATGGTAATCCAGAACTCCCTCCCCATTGGATATTTACTAACAGGAAGGAGAATGATGTCCAGCTGAAAAATCAGTTGTGTCTTTTCATCAGACTCGCTCCCAACCTCCATTGCTTCACTGATGCCCCCCAATACATTCTATCGGAGACAGCTGTCTGAGTTCCCCTCATTATAATGTAAAGCCGTGACTTGAGCATCACCCAAAACTATTGAAAGGATTAGGGAGGCTTATGTACTAAGCTTTGGATAGTGATAAAGTGGAGGGAGATCTACTCCTAAACTAGAAACTACTAACCAATCAGCTCCTGTCATTTTTCAAACACAGCCTGTAATATGACAGGAGCTGATAGTTTCTCTCTCTCCACCTTATAACTGTCCAAGGCTTAGTATTTCTCCCCCAGGGTGAGATGTATCAAATTTTCAAGAAATAAAGTGGTGAAGTTGCCTATAGAAACCAATCAGCTTCTAACTTCCTTTATATAGATAAATTAATTTCTAAGTTAAAAGCTGATTAGTTGCTATGGGAAACTTCTCACTTAGAGGTCTATTTATCACCAGCCGCATCTGATGATGCGGATGACAGGTGATGAACTAGACCAAACTCGCACTGCAATAATTGAGTACATTGCATGGATGTATCAATTATCGCATGCAGGGACAAAGCTAGTGGGCAAGCTTTGTTCCTGCGTTGCCTCTCCGCAGCATCATCGGGGTATTTTTCATAAAATATACCCTGATGTCCTGCTGCGCATGCACCATCACCCACCGCTACCGCCACCACTGCGTTCCCTCCCATCGGTACTACCCTGGCACCGCAAACCCCCCCCCCCGGATTTTATACTTACTAGTCCAAGAGCCGGTGTCTGCTGCTCCAGGAGGCTGCCAGTTGCCAGGTCCTTTGCAGCATCACTTTACTGCACCGGGGTCACAGCACAGCATATGGAGGTCTAGGCGCCTGGCAGCACTCACCAGAGCAGCGGACACCGGCTCCCTGGACTGGTATGTTGTTGTTTTTTACTTTTTTTTTTTTTACACTGTGATCAGCTTGTGTGTCCAGAGATCAGCTCCAGAGCTGATCACTGGAGCCCACTCCCCGCACAGCTTTCTCTGCCAGGGGGCAGAGAAAGCTGGGCAAAGGGTGTACATTGCAGTGCTGCCCTGTGAATTTGCCAGCCTGAGCTCACTGCAGTATTTTTTCCTTTTTTTTTTTTAGTAAATTCGTCCACATCGCATTTCCCATTATAAATATGGGGAATGCGATGTGGTTTACTAAAAAAAAAAGACAATTAAAGGGTTTGGAGCAGTTTTGCTCCAAATGCCCTTTAATACATTCAGCTGATACTAAAATAATGTGAAAAGGGTGTGAAAACACAGTTTTTCACATTATTTTAGTAAAAATAATGTTAATAAATAGGCCCCTTTATCTCTCTATCGAATGTCTGATACATCTACCCTTTAATCCACCACTGAAAGAGCTAAACTATAAGGAAATTGATGTTAAAGACAAATGTAAACAATTAAATAAATGTTCACGAGAAATACATAAATATTGGCCAGGATGTAATGAAGTCCGTTTTTTTAAAGGGCCAATAATGTACAAGGCTAAACCGTGCCTTGTACATCATTGCCCCTTACCGGCGACCGGATCCCAGCGGTCAGCATCCCGACGCTGGGATCCCAGCCGCAGAATGCCGGCGGTGGGGGCCGTGGACACCTACAAGTGGGAATAGTCCTTGCTAGTTGGCATGCCGACTGTCGGGATTGTCAGGGGTGGGGATGCAGGGGTCAGTATTGTGACCCGCGGTCTCCTGACTGCCGGTCACATAACTACATCCCGCACACAAGGAGCTTGGGGACATGAAACAGAAGAAGATATGTACTGGAAAGAAAGCATTGCTGCTCTGGTAGGGAAACATGCTGCGTGTAAAGATGAGGTTAGGTTAGGGATCTAGAGTTGCTAGTTGTTAAATCAAGGACAGCTTTTTGGATAATTGACTTGCACAGTGGATGATAAATGGAGTGACTGTAGACATAGACCAGACGTGGAAGGATGTGTTGTTTTTTGGGGGGGTTTTAAATGGTGCAGCCCCTTTAGTGTGAAGACTTCTGTGAAGAGGATAACAGCAAGACATGTACTGTGCACAAGGGAAAAAGTGTAGGAGAAAGCGACTGTGGGGGGTAATTCAATCCTGATCGCTGCTGTGCGCTTCGCACAGCGGACTATCAGACACAAACTGCGCATGCGTATGCACCGCAATGCGCCGGCGCGTCGCACAGCTACAAAGTGGATCGCCGCTCAGCGATGGGTTTGTGCGAAGGATCCATTTGCACGGGCGATCGCAAGGAGATTGACAGGAAGAGGGCGTTTGTGGGTGTCAACTGACCATTTTCAGGGAGTGTTTGGAAAACCACAGGCGTGTCCATGCGTTTTCAGGGAGGGAGTCTGGCGTCAAATGCGGTCCCGCACAGGCTGATGTGATCGCAGCGGCTGTTTGTGCAGCTCTGCTACACAATCGATCGCACACTTGCACAGCTAAAATACCCCCCTCCCCCCCCCCCCGTAGGCAGCGACTATCAAATCACAGGGCTGCAAAAATCGCTGCCGAGCGATCAGGTCTGTGTGCGATGTTGGAGCAGGTTTGTCAGAGAAATCTTACTGTTACAGAAGATACTGAGAATGGGAGCATCATGCTTATACATACAGCATTTAGAAAGGTAATAAAAGCGGAAGGAACCTTATGAAAAATAACATAATGTCTGCAAAGGGGTTATGACTAGATCCCATTGTGCTGTACAGCATGGGTGGATACTGCATTATACAATATTGTTTCATTATATGGATCAGAGATCACTGTTACTTCTTGTCATAACTGTTGTTCCGCTGACCCTTCTGCTGAAGATACGTACAGTTACAGTACATTTCTATTTGCTCTTCCTTTGTATGTTCTTGGAATGAAAGAAGAAAAGGTGCACCTTACAATACGGCACTCCATTCTGAGTGCGGCCGATGAAGTCACACTGTTTGCTTTACAAAGACTGCAACACATGTAATGAATGACTAACTATTGTCACCAGAAAACCAAAGAATAAACAAATCTACTGCAGAATACTAAATCCACAAAAATGAGTTTGAAAAACTTTGTCCATTATCTATTATTCCATTCAAATCTTTTCAGAAATTAGAATTATTTACAAAAAAACATTTTACTAATAAAAAACAAAAGACCCTGACTACCTATTTATGATCACCCCTAGAGCATTGTGTGCTCCTTGGAACTTCTGCTTTTAGTGTATGATACATATTGTTACATTCTTTTACCACATAAATCATTTTCATCACATCGGCCCTATTGAACGCTTTATGTGAGGTTGACATCACCTCATTTTTTCTACTGCTGCAGGCAAAACCCATTGAAACACAAGGATAATATGGCACTTAGTAACCGTCTTACTAGACCTTGATAAGCAATCTCCATGTAAACATGGTGGCAAGAGTAAAACATGGGGGTTGGTTTATCAAGTAGTGAAAAGAGAGGAGAAGTTGCCCATAGCAACCAATCATCTTTGAGGAAGAATTTATCAAGTACATCTATAAAATGGTAGATACTGTAGGTAAATACTGATTAGTTGCTATGGGCAACTTCATCATTGGTCCATTTCTCCACTCTTTTCTCTGCTTGCTACATCTTCCCCTTAGTTTCAAAATCCAACCTACTAACAATTAACAACCCCTGCTTTTATGTATTTCAATTAGTCAGTTCAGCCTAATTTATTAATTAACTTAATCGTGTTAATGAGGGGACAGTGTCCTCATGTGCATGGGCATAGCTATAGCAGGTGCCGTTGCTATGGGGCCCAAAGGCCAAGTTTTCAGAATTGCCTGCTAAGCAACTGGGTCCTCCCTTGCCCAACCTGAAAAGAGGACTCATAGGGGCTCATATAGGTGCCCGTGTCTGTCTCTCACTCTCAGTAATAGGGAGATGTACTAAACCTTGAAAAGTGATAAAGAGGAGAGACATAAAGTACCAACCAATCAGCTCCTAACTGCCAAGATGTATTAACATCTTGTTTGCTGAAGTGGGGGATTGAAAACTCCGCCCTCCAGTGATCCCTGCTAGAGCACACAGCGAATCTGCCTTCTCATGACATTGTCATGGCATTTTCAGTGAATGATTTCTGTGGTACACATGCAGCCACGCTAGTCGTGGCTCCGTCTGTGCCTGGGCGCACTGGCCCGGGTGCGCCTAACGCCAAGAGCATCTCCGTCTGGGCGGGCACACATGCCTGTGACGAAGACGCACCTCACTCACTAGAATGGGAGAGCGTCTCGGTGTACTCCCAGCGGGGCTAGACGGACGGATCGCCTAGTCACGCCAGGAGTGCACACCTGCGATGTAGCCGCCTCAGATGAGCATGGCTCCATCTGTAGATATTATAATGGTAAGAGATGTGTTTAGTGGATGTTATAATGCACTAGTGGCACTCTAATGTGGCACATTCAAACTGAATGCACTATAGTAAGGTAGAATTTGAACTGGGGGGCACTGTTATGTTACATTTATGAACTGGAGGCACTGTCAGGTGGTACAATGGGGCGGATGCATTAACCTGGAGAAGGGATAAAGAAGTGATAAGCGCAAGGGTTATGGTGCATAGATCGCATGCTATAGTTATAAAAAAGAGTAATAAACATAACGGCCGACTTTAGCACAAGTTAGAATTAGTACTGAAAATAATACAGCATAGGAGACCTCAAATAGGTTGAACTCGATGGACCAATTGTCTTTTTTCAACCTCAGAAACTAGGGTGGTCATTCCGAGTTGATCGCTCGCTGACGATTTTCGCAGTGCAGCGATAGTGAAAAAATGGCAAAAATGTGCATACGCATGGTACGCAGCGCGCATGCGCTAAGTACTTTCACACAAAACTTTGTAGATTTACACAAGCTCGAGCGACGTTTTTTCATCGCTCGAGTGATCGTAGTGTGATTGACAGGAAGTGGGTGTTTCTGGGCAGAAACTGGCCGTTTTCAGGGAGTGTGCTAAAAAACGCAGGCGGGGCTGGTAAAAACGCGAGAGTGTCTGGAGAAACGGAGGAGTGGCTGGCCGAACGCAGGGTGTGTTTGTGACGTCAAACCAGGAACTAAACGGACTGAGGTGATCGCAGTTTAGGAATAGGTCTGGAGCTACTCAGAAACTGCAGGGAATTATTTAGTAGCAGTTCTTCTAATCTTTCGTTCACTATTCTGCTAAGTTTAGATACACTCCCAGAGGGCGGCGGCCTAGCGTTTGCAATGCTGCTAAAAGCAGCTAGCGAGCGATCAACTCGGAATGAGGGCCTATGTTACTAACGCACCAGCAAATCATTACAGATTTGAAAAATTACAGTTAGGAGCTGATTGGCTGGTGCGTTATCACCTTACACTTATCACTTCTTTATCCCGTCTCCAGGCTTAATACTTCTGCCACATTATGAACTGTGGGCATTGGTAATGTGAACTAGGGTACTATTATGGGGCCTAAAATTAACTTGAGTAATAATATGAGGCATAACATTAAGGCACTACTATGGCTGATAAAATTAACTAGTGCACTACTATAGGGCATATACATTAACTAGGGCATTACTATGAGGCAGAAATGGCTGGAGAGAGAGTTATTATGATAGGAACCCTTTCAAAATGTTGCTATGGGGCCCACAAAGTTCTGGCTATGCCAATGCTCATGTGTAAAGTCTGCTGTTAGCAAGGACACCCTGGTCTGCCCAAATCCACACAACAGACAGTGTAATCCTGCATCAGCTGCTTCTTATATTTCAGCAACAAACATCTCACAGACTGTTCATTTCTTGTCTCCTGACTTTTAACATTTTGAAAAAAAATGCAAACAGTACTGTAGCCATACCTCCCAACATTGAAGTAGAGGAAGGAGGGACATCTTGGCGCGCGTAGCGCGCCCGCGGCTGAAGAGGGGGCGTGGCCTGTGTATAAGGGGGCGTGGCTTCACGGAGGCCCGCGATCACCAGCCACGCCCCCGTGAGCTGCTGGCATGCCCCCTCTCCCTCTAACTCACTGGAATAGACGTGTGCGCGTGCGCACAGCGTCTATTCAACGCTGCTCAGCTCTCAACTGAGCAGAGCAGTGAGTGATCAGGAGCCTCCTAACTGCCCCCCCCCCCCCCCCCACCGCGGGATATTGCGGCCCGCGGGAGGGACAGCGGGACAGACCCCAAAAAACGGGACTGTCCCGCGAAAATCGGGACAGTTGGGAGGTATGCTGTAGCTGTAGCCATAAGGTCATAAATAAACATTGTACTAGCAGTACACCTATACATTCAATATATATGCAGCTTGCATTTCTATGCACATTATAGCCAGTGCGTAGCTAGGTGAAGCGGATCATCCGTGGGGCACGTGCCTTCATGATGTCACAGAAAAAGTGCCAGAAGCAGGCAAATGTCCTAAGGGTGCCCCCTGTACCTTTCTACGTAGCATGGTGCCTCTTCCTGCAATCCAGAAGGCAGGAAAAGATACTGTTTGAACAATAGCATGTACACCATCCATTATTTTGGTACCCAGAAAGTCCATGTCATTGTCATTACAACATATAGTATTACTTGCATAGGCAAAAGCAGGAGGGGTTTCCAGTTGCCTGGAAACCCCCCTTCCCTGGACAGTGGCCACTACATGCAGTACAAAGGGCAGAATAGAGCTACTGCACATGTCCAGTGGCAGCAGATTTTCCTACCAATTCTGCTGTGTGTGTATGTGTATGTGTATGAGGATCTGAGTGCTCAATTATCGCATTAGAGAAAGAGAGAATCTGGTGCTGTAGGGGACTTGGTGTGATCACTGGGCCTGCATGTCTGAAGTACTGTATTACATAAACTGCACTGTTTGGGGCAGACTATACCTTGTTACATGATAATTATTTATCCTTCATGGGCTGGTGACAATCACTCTATAATCAAACATTTGGAAACTCTCCTCCAGAAATCATGTTTTTGCCCCTGACTTTTCTGTTGTGACTTGTGCCCTTGGTGGTGGCAGCGGAAACACACCCCTTATGGCCAGGGCAGTCGAGAGCCGGGCTGGGCCCAGGTACTTTTTAAGGGGCGTGGCCTAATCACATGCGGTGTGGTCATGTACCCTTAGAAAAAAAAATCTGAAAAAAAAAATTGTATTTTAAGCACCTCCATGGCCACACTGCAGCCCAGTACACAGCAGAGTGTGCTGTGTTGAGGAGAAGAGCTGCAGCTGCTGCTGCCAGGTAAGGGGGAGGGGCCTGGGCCCCTACTGGAACCTCACTGGGCCCCTTCATCAGACCTGGGCCCGGGTAATTTGTACCCTCTCCCCCCCTCTCTCGACACCACTGCTTATGACAGCCCTGATTATTGCATATTAGCTGACATTTGAGACCTCACCTCTATGAGCGCCAAGAGGAGGGGAGCGGGTACTAATTACCTAATCTCGGGCCTGTTGGAGGAGCCTGGTAGTGGTCCGTATCAGCTGCTGAGGGGGACAAATGCATAGTATTTATTAGGTTGCTTTTGAAGGTGGCATGGCCATGCCTCCTGGATTTGGCCATGCTCTCAGAGAACCCGGGCCCTGCTGAACTCTCAACAGCCCTGCTCAAGAGTAAACAAGTATGCAACTATACATTATTGTGTGTAAATACGTATTTACTGTTTAAATAGGTAAATAGTGTCTATTTTTCATGAAAAATATATGCTATGAACTAAAAACACTTCCCTTGCACACATGCCATAATAATACTTTCAAAATGAGGAAAGAAATCCATAATATAGGCTTATGCCGTGACAAGAATAAGATCATAGAAATTTATAAAATACCAATTCCTGAATCTTTCACAAAATAACTATAATTCTGATAACGCTCAAATATGAATACAAGAGATACAATTCTCTAAAATAACATGAAATCAGAAACACAATTTATTCAAGAAGGTTCCACATTGGCTCTTTCACACCGTAAATGTGCAGAATAGCATCGCAGTATTTACTACATATTGTACATATTTGCTATTGTTCCTCTAGAGATTTATTATCTGGTGTAACAGGCAACATCACTGACGACAATGGAATCTCATGAATTACATACATTTTTCTATTTTACAGCGGTGAGAAGTGAAATGTGGGTGGATTTAGAAAGATTTTTAATAGGAAATATCAGCCCTTGTGCTCGCATCGTTAGAAGGAAACTCGCAAACAGGATGTCAATCAAGACAGAGAGGAAAGCTGATAATCTGGATAAGACAGACTGTCAGATCACACAATAAAACACTCATAAATACAGTTTTGTAATAGACAATGTTAACTTTAATGGCAAATCCTGTTAGAAAGGAATATTCCACGTTTGAGGACTTTTTAAAATAATGAAATGTAACAGAAACCAAATAGAAGTGTCTGCTGAGCTGGAATCATTGTGTAGGTTAGCTCAGCTGAATTCTCTTGCAAAATGTATATAACAGGTACCTGAAAATGCCGAAAGACACTATACTGTAGCCTATTCTTTTCAAGGAGCAAGGTTTTTACTCTGAATTTCTAATTTGTATGTCTGCTGATTATCAGGGTTGTAACTGGGGGGGGGGGGGGGCAAGGGGTACCATTTCCCAGGGCGCAGGTACCACATCTGTCCCATGGCCTGTATTTGGCTTGCAGGGTGCAGAGAATGAAAATGATCAGAAGCGAGGCAAGGCACAGGTCTGTAGTAGATTTAAGACAGAGTATTTTGAGATGAGAATTGAATGGGTGTTTTTGAGGGCTTTGCAGGTGAGAAGAGCAAGTGGAACAGCAAGAAAGAAGAATCAGTCTTGCGTCAGAATGTAAAAAGGCTACTTAGGTGTTTACTACATTAGAGGTTGCAGTAGCCAAGGTAGAGGAGAGAGAAAGAAAGAAAGAAAGAAAGAAAGAAAGAAAGAAAGAAAGAAAGAAAGAAAGAAAGAAAGAAAGAGAAGAGAAGAGAAAAAGCATGGATAAGAGTTTTGTTTGCATTTTCAGTTAAAAATAAAGTATGTTCTATTAACATTTCAAAGCTAGAGCCAGCAGGATATCAGAGAGACTGGAAGTGAGGAATGAAACAGTGTGACATAAGGTAGTGGGCTTGGGATACTGAGAGGGGTCACTGGGATATAGATTATGGTGAAAAAGATGCTTTTTTTGGGAAGGAGCAGCTATCTGGCTTGCTGGTCGATGTGGTGCAGCTGGGTGGGTGGTGTGGAGGGCATGGTGCTGCAATTAAGATATTGTAGCTCTGACCCCAACTACAGTATACAATACCGTGATTCCCTGCTTTGCAAATTGGGCAGCAGAAACACAACCAATTCACTATGAGTGGCAGTAGATGGTGGTGAGGGGTCTGCTAGAGAATAGTCCACATTTCCAGGCAACCGGGAGAGCTAACCATAATTAGGGAGATGAGTATGTCTGAGGTCAGGTGGTGACTCTAAAGGGGGTAATCTAAGCAATCTGACTAGATTGCTTAGAAGTTAAGCACGGATCTCTCGTGTGTATGCCCCACAGCGATAGCCGTGCATCGCTATCGCCAGTGCTAGATTGAGCCTGCATGCAGACTCAATCTAGCAGGTCGCTCACTTCAGCGCTGTGTGACGTGAGCTGCCCCCCCCCCGTCCCTCGAGTGCTGAGTGGGGGGAGAGATGCTTAGAAACTTGGCTAGCCATTAGTGCTTGGTATAGGCCCCTTGATAACTATATATATATATGTATATATATATAGCATATTTAACTTAACTATATATATTAGTGCATGAATAGTGCATGCATGATAATGTACCAGATTAATAACAGCAATGCACTGTAGATAATACACCATAGTCCTGTGCAGTATATGGTAACACATGCATGATGTATTATTCAAGTGCAGTCTGGAACCTGATCCCTAGAAGAGGAGGTGGGCTCGCAGGCAGGTGGACCCACCGGGGGTTTCCCCAGTGCCTCTGTGGGCCAGTCCAATCCTGCAGGAGGCATCATGAGAGAATTAATTCTCCAAGAGCATAGGAGGATAATGAGAATGAATGAATGAATGAATGAATGAATGAATGAATGGTTAGATAGGTAGGAAGTGGTGGTGTGAAGGGTTACAGGAGAATATAGTGATATATGGAGAAATTAATCAAATCTTGTAGAGAGACAAAGTAGAGAAGTTGCTCATGGCAACCAATCAGCTTGTCTCATTTTTCTAGCACAGCCTGTAAAATGACAGATGCTAACTGGTTGGTATTGGCAATACCTTCACTTTATCTCTCTCCAAGATTTTATAAATATCCCTGTAAGTGTTGAAGGCAGCTGTAATTACAATTGAGCACAGGGGGCAGGCAGCTAAAAAGAGATGGAAACAGAGGTGATAGTTGCGCTCAGGGAGTACAGCAGCTGAATAATGGTGGTTGTCAAGTAGACCCTTGAAACAGCCTGGTATTTGGAGTGATGACACTTCTGGTGCTACTGTGTAATTTACCAGCATTTTCATCATTTTTCAAGGCTTTATATTTGTGAGAATAATGTAATGTGGAAGGTAGAACACGGAACTGAATTAAAGTCCAGCTATCCGTAATTGCCGTCCACATGCCACAATACTTGACATGTCATATAATTGACATGCCTTACTTACAGTTCAGAACAATGTACATCTTGCAACCCAGACAATATGTACACATCTCTGCCTAGGACTGTGAGGAAGCTGCACTGCTCACCCTCTTTGTAAATGCAACAAAGCTTATAGAGCAATAGTGTATTAAGGGGTACATTTACTAAACAGTGATAAGAGCGGAGAAGTGAGCCAGTGGAGAAGTTGCCCATGGCAACCAATCAGCACTGAAGTAACATCTATAATTTCCATACGATAAAATTATACAGAATTCCTGATTGGTTGACGGGGCAACTTCTTCACTGGCTCACTTCTCCGCTCTTATCACTGCTTAGTAAATGTCCCCCTTAATGTGTAAGTCTGGGGAGACATGGGATGACTGAACCTGTAAGCTACTAGTGAGGAGTAGGAAGAGATGGACATCAGAAGCTGATGGTCAGCAACCATTATCTTTCTGATTCGATGGAAGCACTGTTCCTATCAAATTGCGGGTATTCGATGGTTGCCAGCCATTGGATGCAGCTATCTGATGCCCATTAGATAGATAGCTGCTTCTGTGCAACTGCGGCTCAGCTAAAGTGTGCATGAGCAAAGCTCTGATTGCTTCTGCGCATGTGCACACTAAAACCATTGATGTTTATACGATCAAATAGTTGCAATGTAATGCAGTGGCATAAGTTCATCCTAATCGCCCGGAGGCAAGATAGAGATTGGTGCCCCCCTCCTCCCACCAAGTAGTCAGGTGCCATACTGTGGGCTGTACTGGCGGTGTTTTCTGGGGCCGTTGTTATAGCCCTAAGTGGGGTGAATTTTGTGGAGACTGAATAGAGCTGGGGAAAAACACAGAGAGGACCCTAGGACATACTGTATAACAACTCTGAGCCCCATAGGATTTTATATATAATACATTTACATACGGCTCTCCCCACTCACTCATATTTCCCCCACAATATACCTATCCCAACTTACACAACTCTCTCTCTCTCTCTCTCTCTATATATATATATATATATATATATACTGGAAGAGGCGGCACTCAGATAAATACATGCAACTCATGGGCAGTCGAGTTGCATGTATTCATCTGAGTGCCGCCTCTTCCATGTATTGTGGACCTGCATTTGTACCTACTGTAGGAGGGTACCGTAGACAGTGAAGTTACTTTGGGAGTGCTGCTGATAACTAGCGTTTGTGTATGTATATATATATATATATATATATATATTGGAATTAGTTCTTTAGGGGCCGCCTATTGATAATAAAATTCTGGGGATCAATGCCCTTTGGATTTGTATTTGTAGTACAATTTTATCACTTTTAACAAGCTGTTTAGTGAGTACAACCACATATAATGTTCTCGTAATACACATATATTTATTAAAATACTTTCTTAAAATACTTCATAAAAATATTGGAACCTTATACCAAAACAATTATTGTACAATTCATTAATGGCTCAGTGGATAATGTTAACCCGGAAGCAGCAATGAACCGCAGGAGGAACGCAGGCTATGAGTCTGCCCTCCACATTATACACTGAGCTTATGTTAAGCAAAAAGGAGAGGCATTGAAAACGAGGCTTGGGAGGCATTAGGGAAGCGGAAAGAAGCCGCAGGAGGAATGCAAACGGCCTATTAAGCCCGTTTTATGCCGGTATTTGATTCCCTGATCCACCAATGTTAAAAAACATTAAATAACCACTAATAATAACGGGAACAATATAGATACAAAGAAAAACAGAGACTAAATAGGACTAAAATAGTATTTCTATTATTAACCAATTAGAAATAAGGAGAAAGTGATGCAAAAGTGGAAAGGGTATAAAAAGACTGCACTGGGGTACTGGCCTCATTGCAGGATTGAGACCTAAGCAGGACAGATCGTAGGAAAAGGACTCTTTACTAAAGGTAAGTAATTTGACCTAATTATTATCCAAATAATAGCAATAGAAGCCAGTATTCAATTTTATGTATTCTAATCAAATGAAATTTTACTTTTGGATAAAATAATTGCCTATAAATATTTATGATTATGACATCTAGGATTTATCTAATATTTATAAGTATTAGAAGAGCAGTGTGATTATTTGGGCTTCATAAGAGTAGTGTAACTCTATTGGAATCAATTGGGATCATTGATTCTTACAATCAGTAAGTAATAAGCAATTATGTAAATAATTATGGTAGGTTAGTCTATATATCTAATTGCTAATACCTTATTTAATTACTAAATAGGTCCATGAAAATGATTTGTCCCTGAAGGAACTCCCTTCGGGTAGAATTTTAACCCATTATTGTACAGGAGAAAAAAAATCTATATTCCACCAAGTAAGTTACCATACATAATTAAATATCCCGATGAGTCCTGTTTGATTATTGGAATATATTAAGCTGTCTAATATTTACCATTAAGGTACTAGGCAAAGGCTTTGTTATGCTACCAACACCAACTTGAATAAAAGTTAATCAATAAGACTACAGAATTAGTAGAGAATACAACTACATGAAGTAAGTACTAATTATGATATGATTAAAGTAATTACATGAACTTTTTCCAGTCCCATAAATAATACCACAAATAAAGTGCTTTGTACCACTCAACTTTATTGAAACAATTTATCTGTGTAGTAAAATATATCACAAGTATTAATTGCCACGAATATATAATTATATAATACATTCATTCTGTATACTGTCTGTAGATATCATCTGTGTCCTCATTGTTGTAATTTTTTTATTATATGACTCTGTGATGCCACTTTTCTTATTCCCTTTTGGTAAATGTATATAAGAAAAAAAATGTAAAAAAGTGAGAATAGTGAATTTATTCAAGTAGATACATAATTCGAATACATTGTTTATTGGGACGTTCAAGTGTAAAATTAACATGACTAAAATAAAACTGTATAGAATTTGTGAACCCACTGTACACCACATCCTCATGACTGTTATGAGATTATGAAGTATACTTAAATGTTCTGCTTGTGCATATGTATGTATATGTATATATTGTCTTTGTATTTATGTTGCATTTATTGAGACGACCTCTTCTTTTTTATTTTTTACGTTTTAGTATTTTGCATTGTGACACCCCTGATGAAGTCATAGATGACGAAACGTGTTGGGTGATTTATTCTCTGGAGTCACAAAAGAAAGATGTCTACTAAACACTTGTTGAAAAACTGAATTGTACAATAATTGTTTTGGTATAAGGTTCCAATATTTTTATGAAGTATTTTAAGAAAGTATTTTAATAAATATATGTGTATTGCGAGAACATTATATGTAGTTGTACTCACTAAATAGCTTGTTAAAAGTGATAACATTTTTCTACTACAAATCCAAATCCAAAGGGCATTGATCCCCAGAATTTTATTATCAATAAGCGCCCCCTAAAGAACTAATTCCAATATCTATCTAAGAGGTCCTTTCAGGTAGAGGACCAATGTGTGGGGTTGTTGCCGTTTATTAAAAACTTATAGGAATATTCAAAAATAACTAAAGATCATCTGGCTATAGAAACTTTCACTTTATTACTCCATTATTAAAGGTTGGCAGTGCAGTATTAGTTACTAAATATTCTTTGTGTATGTATATATATATATATATATATATGTATACACACACACACACACACATACATACACTAATATATATATATATACATATACATATATATATACATATATATACACACACATAAATTATATATATATATATATATATATATATACTGGGGTAAATTTACTAAGATGGGAGTTCAATTTCAGATGGGATGTTTCCTATAGCAACCAATCAGATTCCATGTATTATCTTCTAAAAGGTGCTAGATAAATGAGAAGTAGATTCTGATTGGTTGCTATGGGCAACATCCCATCTGAAATAGAACTCCAGTCTTAGTAAATTTACCCCACTGTATCCACATATACACACACAGAGAAATATGGACTGTCCCTCCCACCCACAAGAAACCCCCCCCCCCCCCAGCCACACACATATAGCTTTTACTTAATAGAATGCTATTCTTTTAAGAATAGTAATGCTTGCAGGCATCTACAACAGTCAATAAACTGTATAAGAATAAGTAAATCAGCACAGTAATATGAAGAATGCTTTTCAATATTGTTTCATAACACAGTACCTATTCTGCTGCTGCTCCCCCTGCCACAGACAGCCTCCTCTCATCCCGCACGCCACACTGTCTCCACAGTAGGCTCTGGGTTGCGGTCAGATGTTACCGATGTCCGCATCCACGACCAGGGCCAGCAGACAGCCGTATTAGCCTCCTCTTATCCCGCAGGCTGCACTGTCTGCCAGCCGGCTCCTCAGTAGGCTCTGGGTCGCGGTCAGATGTTACTGACGTCCACGACCAGAGTCAGCAGAAAAGGTCACCGTGTTACAAAGGAGGAGCGCCCGCTCAGCGGCTCTTCTTTTATACTGCAGGAAGTCAGGAACAGAAGGTCATGGAGTGGGGGACAATGGAGGCAGTGCCCCCTTCAGGGCTGGAGCCCGGCAGCAACTGACTCCGTTGTCTCTGGTAGTTCCGCCCCTGATGTAATGGTTAATAGCCATAGCATCGCTGGGTTAGGCTGCAATGCTGCAATTAGGGTTATAGTCAGGCAGCAGTTAGGGTAAGGCTGCAATTAGGGTTAAGGTCAGGCTGCAATTAGGGTTAGGGTAAAGCTGCAATTAGGGCTAGGGTTAGGCTGCAATTAGGGTTAGGGTAAAGCTGAATTTAGGGTTAGGATGCATATTAGGGTTAAGGTCAGGCTGCAATTAGGGTTAGGTTAAAGCTGCAATTAGGGTTAAGGTCAGGCTGCAATTAGGGTTAGGGTCAGGCTGCAATTATAGTTAAGGTAGGCTGTAATTAGAATTAGGGTCAGGCTGAAATTAGGGTTAGGGCTAGGCTGCATTTAGGGTTAGGTTAAGGATGCATATTAAGGCTAGGCAGCAATTAGGGTTAGAGTCATGCTGCAAATAGGGTTGGGGTAGGCTGCAATTAGGGTTAGAGCTAGGCTGCGATTAGGCTTAAGGTCAGGATTCAATTAGGGTTAGGCCTCAATTATGACTAGGCTGCAGTTAGGGTTAGGGACAGGCTGCAAGGGGATAGTCTGCAATTATGGAAGGATTAGGCAGCATATTAGAGTTAAGATCAGGCTGCAATTAGTGTTTGGGTCAGACTGCAATTAGGGTTATGATCAGACTTCAATTAAGGTTAGGCTGCATTTAGGGTTAGAGTCAAGCTGCAATTAGGGTTGGAGCTAGGCTGCTATTAGGGTTAGGGTTAGGAATGATACATATTAGAGTGAGGGTTAGAGTCAGGCTGCAGTTGGGGTCAGGCTGCCATTAGGGTTAGGATGCAGTTAGGGTATGGGTTAAGCTAAAAACATTCTGAATGTGGACATAACACACTGAACCCATATTTTCATTATGAAATAAAATATAAAAACAATCCCAGTTTCAGGAGTATTTTTTTTGTAATGCAGTAATAGTAATTATAATACTAATTGCAAAAAGAAAGATGTTTCTTGTAAAAAAGAAAATCACATTGAGCCGAGATGATTAGTTATGGCGAATGAACATTCTGTTTTGGATTTTGCAGATAGCAAATGCTAAAAATTAAAGACCCGCTTGCTAAAAATTAACAAATGTTAAATTTAACGGATTAATCTGTTGTATATCATTCAGTCTTAGCATCAAAATCCCAAATCTTTGTTTAAGCTGCGAACAGCCTTTAAAAAAAAATATATATATCAGCTCACTGCATGGTTTCTGTATATTATTCCGATTCAGCCACAAAATAAAATGCAAACCCTTTGGTAGAGATGATAAAACATAGAACGGAGATATACAGTTACAGCAATCATTTTAATCCTGCCGGCTCACCCTGAGAAACATTATCGTGTCTAAGGAAGGCATGAAGCTACCACTGGGAAGACATTAGCAATTGGTGTCCATTTAAAAACCGAAAGGTAGACACATAATGCATTTGTATTCTTTCCTTTTTTTAAAGTCTTTGAACCTTATACTATAAACTGCATATTTGAAACCTATTTGCTATATACTCTATGGTACAAAATTAGGTTAATATACTTCTATAAGCACCAAAAATAATATTTGTATGAATGGCGAGTTCTGATGTCATAGTTTATAATCCTTGGATTCTGCTCACTTATTCATTATAAAAATGTGTATATTATCTTTCCATCATCATCAACTATTTGTTAGGCGCCACAAACTCTGCAGTGTCAGGCTGTCAGCATACGAATCACATAAAATACAAATTAAGCATAAAAATAAATTTTACAAGTACAAATCAAACACTACAATTCCAAGTAGCAAATAAACAATTGCAAATTCCTTGACTTCTGTGACTACAAATAAACATAAAACCATAACACTCACACAAAACCAGTTAAACATAAGAAGGTATTTTTGGTATAGACAAAGGAAATGCAATGCTGACGCATACTGTAGGGCAAAGCGGATCCTGCTCATGGGAGTATACCGACACCCAGAATTATTATAGAAAACATGCAGTCTTCATGCAGAGCTCACTCAAATAAAAAAATGAAAATTCCTTAATGTCGCAAGTGGTTCCCCAAGCCATTTAACTTGCCCCTTAAGGTAACAATTGTCATGATCCTATACTCTAGATCAGTTAACCTCCTTCATATGACCATCCTGACAGGTCCTGATACAATCCAGCTTTTATGCACTTTTCACTTACAGGTCGGGTTTACTTCTTGCACAGACATCATAAATCTTGGAGCATGTCAGCTAAATGTACTCCCTCCAGTCAGAATGCAATTTGCCTCAGCTGACAATAGCAGCCAATCAGAAACCTGCAACTCCTATCTAAGCCTGCTCTGGACATTCATTCAAGGCCAGAGCAATAAGCCATTACTAGTGAGCTCCAGCTTGCAGTTGGCTATACTACTTTCTGGCTCCTGTCTATAGAAGCCTTCCGTTCCTTTGTTCCTACATTGCTGAATTCTTGCCTGGAAAGATTCTCCACATCTGATTCCTGAGTCCCATTCAGCTGAGCTCCTGTTAATTAAACTACAATGTATCTGTTTTTAGTCTCACAGTTCTGCACTGACTTCACGGACTAATGAATCCTCTAGCACATTTAAGTTACCAGTCTGCAGTAAAGATTAGTTTATGCCTTTGTCTGTACTCAGTCTGCTGTGATCCTTCCAGGCTAATCATCACCTGTGAATTTCACCAGAGCATTCAGCCTGTTAATTCCAAGAGCAGTGTTACCATCAATTGCTGGGTTAGAACTCTCCACTTCCTGATGCAGAGATCCTGGGTCCTGGAGTGCAATTAACCCCTGAATCACTAGCATTATTCAGAGTATACATTTCCCAGCTCTTTGTTGGTATCTTCATTCTGCATCACAGATGATACCTTCCAGTGTCCAGAAACTATTATATTGCTACTCAAGCTCAGCTATTTTTAGCTACTATGTTATTAATCCCAGTCAGCTGCTAGTGCCATAGTGCGGTTCCGGAGCATTGTGTTTATAGCCATGTTTATAGCTGTCCAGCCTGGCATCTGATGTTAAGCTGGTCCCAAACCAGTCCGTGTCTACAACCAGTCCAGCCCGGAATCTGAAACTAAGCTGGTCTGGTCCCTGTTTCTATAGTCAGACTAGTATCCTCCAGTTCCAGTATGGCTCAGAGTATATATGGGACATCTCCAGTGCACATGCGCAATTTATACGGAAATGGCCACAGCGGCCATTTTCTGAGTGATTTATGACCACACCGGAAGGCCACTGCCACGGGACTCTGGAGTCGTAAGTATGATATATGAGTGCAGTGTGTGCGGTGTGGGCCCCCCTGGACCCAGGGGCCCATGTGCCCCGCCTACATTATAGAAATGCCTATGGCTAAGATGCTTGTTGATCACTCTATGCTGCCTGATAATTGATAGCCTGGCTAGGTATATTGCTCAGGATATGGAGAAACTATTAGCTTGTGCCTCTCCACTCATGAACCCAGGACTGTTATTTTTCATGAGCATCTATGTACCCATATGCTTTTCCTTATTATCTTTGTTTCCCCTATTTATGGTACCCCCTTGTGGGGGTACCGTATCTGTTTTTACATGTTACTTGACTGTGCTAATATATGTTTCCATTTTGGTCATCTTTGATGTGTCAGTGCAACATAAAATAATACAGTACAGTATGTAATATGTTTTCTTTTGTTTATTTTATTAGTTTACTAAATATGAATAAAGATTACTCAATTAAAAAAAATACAAATGGCTCCAAGTTTTTACTCATAATTTACACTATAATCTCTTATTGCATGCAAGAGCACCAAGGGCGGTACTCTTTACCTGGGCCGGGCTTGTTGCAGAGGCCTGGCGAGGGCCTAGATCAGTTGCTAAGGGGGACATTGTTTGTCTTTGATTTGGCCATGCCCCCAGTACCCAGGCTTATCTGGTCTCGATAGCCCTGTGTATTTTTTTTTATACATGCTTTAGGGAGACAGAGTGGGGAATGTTATTCGGGCCAACATTGGCATGTGTTTCCTAAAAATGTATTTTCTACTGCACATGTGCACCAACAATTCATGTGCATAGCTACCACAGTATGGTGAGTGCAATGCATTTTGCACTTACGTCACCTTACATTTAGAGAGGAACAAAAGTTGGACAGGTCGGGGGATCGTAGAAGAAGTATAGGTGCAAATGCATGTCATGCTAATCACAACAATCACACATGTGTGTCCGGCAGCTGTCATTGATTGGCTGTTTCTTGATCACTCCCACTGATACTATTGCTATTAATAGTGTGGCTGCTGAAATCTGTTTGCATCATTACACTGACATTTGCAATTGGTTCATGCCATAACATCATATTCCAATTAGACCTTTTAAAAGGGAAGACAATGGATGTTTATATTTGTTTGAACATACATAGTACTTTCAATTTGTACTTGCATCTGATTAGAATTGCCTTTTGTATGGTACATGTGACTTTATTATTGACTAATAACACTGTCCAGACATAGACAGACTTAAAGTTAGGAGTCACCAATGTACACGACAAAATGTAGGGAGGTATGTAACTGTTGATATTCTTACCAGATACCATTGTAGTGAAAAAAAGCAAACTCTAACAACATTGAATGCTAGGTCTGATCCTGCTTTATATGCTTTATATCCACGCATGCATAGTTTTCACTTCCACAACTGTGGGTACATTTTCCTTCTTAGCTTGTGCCCAATTTTACTAAATATATACAGACTATAGCTAACTTTATAATGTCACACAAGGACAGGAACAATGCTCTGGGATATCAGCGAATGGAGATGGCACCCTGACAATGCACCACAAATGGCCGATAGATACCAGTTTGTTCTTTGTATGCTATCAAAGTCTACTTTTCTCCATGGGTACATTTTCCTAATAAATGCAATTGACTCCTGCAGATCATATGGTATGACCTACTTTCTTATTTTTGTCAGCTTGTTCTTCTTCCACACTAAATTACAACTTTACATACAGTATAAAGGGTGCTTAGAAGAAAAGTTCCTACCACCGGTGAGACAGCTGTCGGGAACCCCATCTACTTCCTGACCATCACCAAGAGCAGATGGTCAGTAATGCCAGCAATCAGCAACAAATACGTTCTGATTACCAACCTTCCAGAGCTTCTCCCTGACAAACCAGGTGGGGCTTTATTCAATATAATTTAAATTAAATAAACTTTGAATCATATTGAGTCTTCTGAAATCTATTTCCTTTAAACATAATGGGGCATATGTAAAGTTGGACGGTTGACCAGCCCCTCCCGCCACAAACTGCATCTATTCCAACTGCACATGCTCACTTGTCTTCTGCATACTTAACCATGCCTGCTGAGATGCATTATGGGCGTATGACTAGCGTGATGGGAAAGAAGGAATAGAATTGAGAGGGGCACGTAGCACAGCCGAAGTTATTGTCTGTTTACGTGAAAGGCTTCCCATGCTGATTACTAGAAAGTCACAGCTGTTTGGAGGTGTATCAGTAGAACAATGCCCGCTCCTGTCTGAATCCCTCCCACTCATGCTAATATTATAGTTATGTTGATAGTACGATCCACTGTACTTGCATCATTCTGCAGCAATAAATAATCTCTTAAAGAGGAAGATAACAGAAGTGTGTATTAATTTAATAAAAACTCCCTTTTATACAGATGTGTCCTTACACACCTAACCACAATAAGGCACACAGAGAGACCTGGAGCGACTGAGTGGGGTAGCACAGCAACTTTGTCTTTCAATTTTGTGCCTTAGATGCTTTGCAGACTCAGCGAAACACCACCGCAAAGGACTTAGTTTCAAACATTTACAAAGTTGCAGATGAAGCACAAAGGAACTTAGCACAAGGAAAAGCTGCAGGCGCTGCATTGTAGCACTTTGTATGCAGATTCAGACTCTGTCACACACAGGTGTTCCAATCTCGCACATCAAATTGATCAGTGCAATCTATCAAAGTAGTTTTGTCACTTCCAGTTGTTTTGTTTGTACTCATAAGATACACAATCTGAGGCAAAAAGACATTTGTGTGGCCGAGTCACCCGGGACCTGGGGCACCGAGAGAGGTTGTTTGACGCGACTGAAAGCACAGTGTTTGAGAACACATCTATATGTCAACTTCAACTTACAGTATTTATTAATAACAAATGTCCTTGATTGTGTAGAAATTGTGCACTCTATTTTTAGTATTTAATACTACAACTGTGGAGCCACAACTCTTTTTTTAAACTAAATGCATTTACTTCTGTGCACTCCAGGTATAATGCAGGCGCATATGCTACCCCTCCACAACTGGAAGCATTCTGCTTACATAGCCAATTCTCAATGCTAAGCAATGTCTGCCTTCTTGTGGGACTCATGTTACGCTGGTGATTTAGTTGCCCAGAGGTTGGTTTCCAGAAATAACCATCCAAACAGATAAGAAATATGTGCCTTTCATTTCTTACAGACCATTCCATAAGAATAAGATGAATGAGTCTTTCCAGTACACTTGGGTATTCCATAGAGGATCGCCATTGTAGATGAGTGTTACCCTAATAATAAGGTCAATTATGCCATTTGATATTATGACAATTATTAAGCAAGAATGTTTTTCTAGAAAGTAAAAGTAGGTATAGAAAATCATGTCTGTCAGTAATGACTGTCATCTCAATTCAGCCACACAGGCTTCTTATCCAGGAATCAGAGGATGAAGTTGTCTGTTCTTGGGCAGCCTGAGTCGTTATGCTGACACGCTGATCAGACACATGTTGTTAATGTGTTAGCACATCACAAGTGATTGACAGTTCAAGACGTTTCAAACAAGTGAGAAGAAATAGGCTTCATATTGTTGAGCTTTGACAGCTTCCTTCTAAAACTAAGGCAAGTATAATATGTTATCACTGCAAATACCGATAATATCACTATATGTAAATATATATATATATATATATATATATATATATACTGTATATATATATATATATATATATAGATAGATAGATAGATAGATAGATAGATAGAACCAAAAAAAAAAAAATGCACTCCCCTGCTCACATAAAGATATACTTGCCTGGTGCCATCCAGTCCCAATGCTGCAGTGCAGCTCGTGGTGCGCAGAATCCAGAGGTGGCACTCCGTGAATAATCAGACAAACGACCAATTTAGTAAAGCAACGTTTCGTTCACCTTGACAAAGGGGCGCTTGGACCCCGAAACGTCGGATCACTATTTGAGTGAAATACACTTGATTTTTTGACAGACTTAGAGTGCCGCTTGTTTTGTCTTCTACTATATATATATATATATATATATATATATATATATATATCGATAGATAGATAGATAGATAGATAGATAGATAGAACCAAAAAAAAAATGCACTCCCCTGCTCACATAAAGATATACTTGCCTGGTGCCATCCAGTCCCAATGCTGCAGTGCAGCTCGTGGTGCGCAGAATCCAGAGGTGGCACTCCGTGAATAATCAGACAAACGACCAATTTAGTAAAGCAACGTTTCGTTCACCTTGACAAAGGGGCGCTTGGACCCCGAAACGTCGGATCACTATTTGAGTGAAATACACTTGATTTTTTGACAGACTTAGAGTGCCGCTTGTTTTGTCTTCTACTATATATATATATATATATATATATATATATATCGATAGATAGATAGATAGATAGATAGATAGAACCAAAAAAAAAAATGCACTCCCCTGCTCACATAAAGATATACTTGCCTGGTGCCATCCAGTCCCAATGCTGCAGTGCAGCTCGTGGTGCGCAGAATCCAGAGGTGGCACTCCGTGAATAATCAGACAAACGACCAATTTAGTAAAGCAACGTTTCGTTCACCTTGACAAAGGGGCGCTTGGACCCCGAAACGTCGGATCACTATTTGAGTGAAATACACTTGATTTTTTGACAGACTTAGAGTGCCGCTTGTTTTGTCTTCTACTATATATATATATATATATATATATATATATATCGATAGATAGATAGATAGATAGATAGATAGAACCAAAAAAAAAAATGCACTCCCCTGCTCACATAAAGATATACTTGCCTGGTGCCATCCAGTCCCAATGCTGCAGTGCAGCTCGTGGTGCGCAGAATCCAGAGGTGGCACTCCGTGAATAATCAGACAAATGACCAATTTAGTATAGCAACGTTTCAGCGCTTTAATGCGCTTTTGTCAAGCTTAAAAAACATACAGTGTCTTACCAAGTTTTAAAGACAGACCCATCCCATCACCATAATCACGTCAATTCCTGTTTCCGTTCACCAGCCAGTCGGACCACAGGAGATGATGTCACCAAATACAAAACTATAACAAGCAAAGTTCAGTGTTTAAACACACATAGTTTCAAAAATGGGATTTTGTTTGTTAAAGTTTTGTATTTGGTGACATCATCTCCTGCGGTCCGACTGGCTCTTGATCAGAAACAGGAATTGACGTGATTATGGTGATGGGATGGGTCTGTCATTAAAACTTGGTAAGTCACTGTATGTTTTTTAAGCATGACAAAAGAGCATTAAAGCACTGAAACGTTGCTTTACTAAATTGGTTACTTGATTATTCATAGAGTGCCGCCTCTAGTAGTGGCCAATATAGCGGATACTTTTTGAAATTTGAATGTTTTTCACTTTGAATTCTTAGAAAAACTGTTTCACTTCACGCAGTGCAATGATTCATATATCAAATGAAAGGCGATTTAATGCTGAATTCAACACAATAAACAGAGGTCTGCTACTCTCAGTCAGACAAAGAAGCACAAATGTGTGAGATTCAAGAAGCGGATTGTAGTAACAGCTACTACCAGCCAATCAGAATCGTCGTTCTGAGGACCAATCAGCTGTCGTTTATGAGCAGGTGCAAGGTCATGTTCAAAGGTGGGAAAGGTCAGTTTGGCTGTTTCATTTTGCAGAATAAAGTTGGTTACTGAGGTGCAATTACAGTTGGATGCTTATATTGTTTAGTTCTATTGACGGTGTAAAAAATAAATACAACAATGTCATCCAGGCAAAGTGGTGACTGGTCACCCAGGAAGAGATCCAGGATTGTGAATGGTCTTTTGTATGCAGCAATTGCGAGAGAAGTTGGTGGGAATGTGACAACATCAGGTGTACAAAAGTTTTGTTTACGCTATCAGGAAACACAATCTATACAAAACAAAGAAGGAAAAGGCTGGAAAAAGTGCACAACAGCTGTTGATGGGAGAATAAAACAAATTTGCATCAGGGACAGATGGATGTCATTTGCGGCCATTAGCAGTGAACTGAGTGCAACTGGTGTTTTTGTCAGTGCAAGAACGGTACGGAGAAGACTAACGGAGGTTGGCCTAAAAGGTAGGATTCCCCGAAAAAAGCCATTCCTGAATAAAAAGCAGCTACAGAAATGAATACAGTGGGCAAAAGAACACATTGCATGGACAGAAGGTCAGTGGAAACAAGTGATATGGAGTGACGAAATTAAGATATCGATATTTGGTAGTGATGGGAGAAAATATGTGAGATGTCGCATCAGGGAAGAGGTACATCCAGATTCCATTCAAGCAACAACAAAGAATCCTACAAGTGATATGATCTGGGCATGTATGACAGCAGATGCTGTAGGCCGCCTTCATGTCATAGATGGCACACTGAACAGCAGAAAGTACATTGACACCATCCTACAATGAGAACCTCTACCTTCTATCAGGGATCTTTTTCCAGAGAATGCCCCATTTTTTTTCCAGCAGGATTCAGCTCCCTGCCACACTGCATGGATATGCAAACAGTGGTTCATGGAGAATGACATGCAGGTGCTGGGATGGCCAGGAAACAGCCCAGACCTGAACCCCATAGAACATTTCTGGTTCCGTTTGAAAAAACTGGTACATTTGAGGCGTCCATCCAATAAAAGAGAATTCATTGAGGCTATAATTGTCTCATGGCACCACATAATAAAGAAGGAAGAGCTCCAAACATTGGTTGGCTCAATGCCATGTCGCTGTGCTGCTGTCTTGAAAAATAAAGCATACCCAACAAAATACTGATAAGACAGTGACATCATAAGTACACAGGGGTTTTCACCCTAAGTGTTGCTTTCACTGCATAACTTCCCTTGTAATGCAAGTATTTGATCTCTGTTTTTATGTGTTGAATTCAGCATTACATTTCATTTCATTTGCTATATGAATCATTGCACTGCATGAAGTGTAACAGTTTTTATAAGCATTAGAAGTTGAAAAACATTAAAATTTCAAAAAGTGTCCACAATTTTGGCCACCACTGTGTATATTCACATACATAATCATTTTTGAAATTTGATTATTATACAGACAAATTGAAGCATTTAGATAATGACTATCAGGCTTATCTTATTTTGACTTATCCAATTTCATCACAGCCTTGTCAAGGCCTCCACATGCATAGCTCCAAAATCACCTTTCTACCTTACTTTACAAAATGATCAAAAACAGGGCACACATGGGCAGATTTATTAAGCTCGGTGAAGTGATAAAGTGGAAGGTGATAATGGACCAGCCAGTCAGCTCCTAACTGTCATTTTTCAAACCCAGCCTGTGACATGGCAGTAAGGATCTGATTGGCTGGTCCTTTATCACCTTCCACTTTATCACTTCACCGAGCTTAATAAATCTGCCCCACATATCTTGTGCATTTTATTAACTCTGTGTGCAATTTTAAAAACTAACAGGAATAATCTGACTGACACCAGATCCAGCTGGAGTAAAAATGTGCCAGTTCCCACATTGATGTCCAATGCCAGTCCCAGTAACAGCAGTCCTCAAATCAGACTGTATGAGAGGTCACCCTACGCATTTCGTCTAGGAGACTGATGAAGTCTCCTAGACAAAACACAAATGGTAGCCTCCCATGCTGGCTAAGTATACACAACACTTTTTCTGGCAGCCATATCTTTTTAGTACTATTAGCTATTTGGTTGTTTTTTTTATACTCTCTTTACCATGTACATTTTCAGGGCTACCCGCAACTTTTACAGGTGAAAATGATTAATAGCTTATTTTTTTTATCTTGTGAGTCAGTGCAATTTTATAGAACAAACAACGGAGTATATTTTAGTTTCAAACAGTCTTTATCATATTTGAATTCAGTATAGGTTTTTTTCTTATCCTCATTTTAGCCTTACCTTGAGATGAACAATTCCGCTGTATAGGTTTCACACAAGTCGCTTACTAAGAACACTATTGTTCCATATCTTGCACAGATGAAAACTAATATATATTAAATTTGATGGACGGCATAAATATCTAGTTGTATGTCTCCTATTAAACACTGGTTCTGGAATGAGTTGCCAAAAAATAAAGAGTCATATAGGGCGGAATGTAATAGGGTTTGAGAATCAGAAAGTGAGATTTTGGGAGCATTCTCTTCTTTTTGTAAAGTGGCAATCATGTACATGTCAAAATTAGCCTGGTTTTGCCATGTAAATGATTGCCACTTTAAAAACAAAAAAACAAAAACAGAAATCTTCCAAAATCTCTCACTTTCTTATTCTCACACCTCACACCCTATTACATTCCCCCCATAATGTCTTCACCCAAAGAGCCCCATTTAACAAGACATAGGCTGGTATCCAATTAGCAATGAAAAATCCCTGGGTGCAAAAATCTAATGATTTTCATGCTTTTTCACTGACATTTGATTGCAGGCTATCCTATCAGGTTGCGCGTAAAAAAAAGTAATTTTTCTCGCAAAAACACACAGGTTCAGTGAAACCTGTGTGTTATCGCATTCGCGTCCCTGAAAAGACAGCGCTTATCAGGGATTTTGTTTTGCTTGCCTGAGGCAGGTAAAACAAAATCCCTGATAAGCTGCGGCTAGCGATGGCTTTTCGGGGACAATAGGATAGCACCCCCGGTATATGACCATGGGTAATTGGATACCGGCTTTAAAGTGCTAAAAGAGTTACATCCTCCTTTCAGTATTTAACAAACAGCAGTAGGCTTAGTTTACAGCTGTTTGTCTCTGTACTGCTGCCGGCAATGGGGACCCAGCGCAGACTTTTTTTGGCTTCTGTGAAGCCTTCCAGGCATTGAAGGGTCCCTGCCAGGTGAATGTGTCATCTGCATGCGCAGACTTACCATTGCAGCAGTAGGCTGCAAGCAACAGAGCGGGGGACGCCGCTAAGGAGGAAAACATCGCTGGACCTTGCTAGAGAGGTAAGTAATGTTAAACTTTTTATGCATGAATTATGATAACGTAATGCAAGATTTAATTTTTCTAATGTTTTTATTAGTCTTCAGAGCTTGTAAAAAGTTTTTTTTTAAACTATAAAAGAGTTATGTGCCTGTGTTGAGTACATCACTACACACTGATCCATGAGGTACACTCTCCCCCATGTGCATGTTACTGTATACCACTCTGTCCTTAACCGTGTTGCTAGATGCTCTGATGTCTGGAGACAATAAAAGCAATACTAATAAAGTGTCCGCCACTACTACCACAGCTGCTACTAATGATAAGAATTTACAATTTAAGTAAGTTAAGATAGCATATAATCATATATAAAATGCTCTCAGCTGTCAAAACTGGTATATATGGCTATTATATGAGGAAAATATTTAGGTTAGGCCTATATGCCAGGTTAAGCCTAGCATGCAGTATCTTTATTTTGCATGACTTCCACTCAGGGGCATATTTAGAGAGGAGGTGACCCATGTGCAGTCTCCACCTGAGCCCCCTTCTCTCCACCTGGCAGAGCAGTCATTTCTGAGCACTAGGGTCACTAGGAGACCCTAGTGTTGTGCCAGAATCTAGTGCGCATGCGTAGTGATTATCCTACTGCGCATGCACAAGATGCCAGGAAATTGGCTGCACTGCCATTTTCTTGGTGACTTGTGCTACACTGCTGCTGCCTGATGTAGGACTCCGGAGGGTTAAGTATTCAAGAAATGGGTGCAGGGTGTATGGTGTGGGCTCCCCTGGACCCAGGGGCCCATGAGAATCGCACACCTTGCATCCATTATACATACTGCATCCACTGAAGTGGACATATGCTTTTACATCAACTGTGAAAAAAATGAATTGAGTATTCAATCAAAACATCTACCATATTATGCTCTAAACCAGAGGTTCTCAAACACAGTCCTCAAGGTACCCAATAGTCCAGGTTTCAAGTTTATCCATGCTTAGCCACAGGTCACTTAATTAGCACCTCAGTCAATTTAATTTAACCATCTGAGCTGAGCCATGGATATACTGTACCTAAAACCTGGACCATTGTGGTGCCTTCAGGGCCGTATTTGACAACCTCTGCCCTAAACATTTCTTTCCTTTAAGTGGGATATCTGATAATTTATGTTTTAAATGCTCTACTCTAGAAGCAGATATTATTCATTGTATATGGAGCTGATCAATAATGCAGCTGTTTTGGAAAGAAGTACAAACGTATATCAATGTTGATCTAGTTGTACCTTTTACTATAACAATGTTTTTGGAGTTTTGGAATCATTATACTCCCTAGAATCAAATGGTATCTACAAATATCAAATTACTGCTAGCTCACATCTCTGCGGCTTCGAAAAACATTTTATCCCGATAGATTCACAAAGACCGTATGTATAATATGCTGTGTTTTTTTTGTCAATAAAAACGTTTAAAAAACACATTACTTTTTTGTAATTATTTTTTTGTATCTGATCTGCTATCTTTAAGTAAAAATATTTTATAGAAATCCCTGAAGTGCTCAGTGCTGGTGAACTTTTCTCAGCCATTTCATTCTGACCTTATTGTTTTTGTAGGAATTAAAAACTGCCACTAGGTGGCATACCTTGTTAGAGCTCCTAAGAAGAGGCTACAATGCACTAGTGATGTAAAAAATAGTATTTTAATTACCTGCAGGTAAATCCTTTTCTCGTAGTCCGTAGAGGATGCTGGGGTCCATTTTAGTACCATGGGGTACAGACGGTTCCGCAGGAGCCTTCAGCACTTTAAGACTTTTTAACAGTGTGAACTGGCTCCTCCCTCTATGTCCCTCCTCCAGACCTCAGTATAGGAACTGTGCCCGAGGAGACGGACATTTTCGAGAGAGGAATTACTATTAAACTTGTGTCGAGATTCACACCAGCTCACACCATACATAAAAAACATGTCGGCTAACATGGCCTTTAACATAACTCATGCCAACCAGCATGCATAACGCAACAGCAACAGCTGTTAACATCTGAACACATGAAACGGTGCAAAAAAGAGAAAACGTAATCAGCAGGAAAAATTAGCACTGGGCGGGCGCCCAGCATCCTCTACAGACTACGAGAAAAGGATTTACCAGCAGGTAATTAAAATCCTATTTTCTCTAACGTCCTAGAGGATGCTGGGGTCCATTTTAGTACCATGGGGATGTACCAAAGCTCCCAGTATGGACAGGAAAGTGCTAATGTTTCTGCAGAACTGACTGACCAAATTTAAGGTCGTCAGCAGCCAAGGTGTCAAACTTATAAAATGTAGCAAACGTGTTTGCACTTTGCACCTGACCAGGTAGCTGCTCTGCAAATTTGCAATGCTGAGACACCCCGGGCAGCCGCCCAGGACGAACCCACCTTCCTTGTAGAGTGAGCTTTTACCGAAGTCGGTAACGGCAATCCTGCTGTGGAATGAGCGTGCTGAATGGTACCCCTGATCCAGCACGCAATAGTTTGCTTAGAAGCAGGACACCCAATCTTGTTGGGGTCATAAAGGACAAACAAAGATTCTGTTTTCCTTATCCGAGCCGTTCTAGCAACATAAGTCCCCAACGCTCTGACGACATCCAAGGACTTTGAAACGGCTGAGGTATCAGAAGCCACTGGCACCACCACTGGTTGGTTGATATGGAAAGAAGACACAACCTTCGGAAGAAAGTGCTGATGAGTTCTCAGTTCAGCCCTATCTTCATGAAATATTAAATAAAGACTCTTGTGTGACAGAGCTCCTAACTCAGACACTCGTCTGCCTGAAGCCAAGGCCAACAACATGACCACTTTCCAAGTGAGAAACTTTAACTCCACCTCTTGCAGAGGCTCAAATCAATCTGATTTAAGGAACTGCAGCACCATGTTAAGATCCCATGGCGCCGCAGGAAGCACAAAGGGAGGTTGAATGAGCAGAACCCCCTTCACGAATGTCTGGACCTCAGGAAGGGAAGCCAACTGTTTCTGAAAGAAAACGGACAATGCCGAAATTTGGAACTTAATAGACCCTAATCTCAATCCAGCATCCACACCCGCCTGTAGAAATAGGAGAAGTCGTCCTAATTGAAACTCCACCGCAGGAGACTTCTTGGATTCACACCAAGATACATATTTTCTCCAAATACAATGGTAATGTTTGGACGTTGCCCCTTTCCTGGCCAGAATAAGTGTGGGAATTACTTCAGTGGGAATACCCTTACGGGCTAGGTTCTGGAGCTCAACAGCCATGACGTCAAATGCAGCCGCTGTAAGTCCTGATAAACTAACGGCCCCTGCTGAAGCAAGTACTCGCGAAGAGGAAGAGGCCGAGGATCTTCCAGTAGTAACTCTTGAAGATCTGGATACCAAGCCCTTCTTGGCCAGTCTGGAGCAATGAAGATTGCTTGAACTCCTGTTCTTCTGATGATCTTGAGAACTTTTAGAATAAGTGGAAGTGGAGGGAATGTGCATCTACTGCTATTGCTTGTGGGTCTCTCGACCTGGAACAATATTTCTGAAGCTTCTTGTTGAGGCGTGATGCCATCATATCCACTTGAGGAACACCCCAACAACTTGTCACCTCCGCAAAGACTTCTGGGTAGAGGCCCCATTCTCCTGGATGGAGATCGTGTCTGCTGAGGAAGTCTGCTTCCCAGTTGTCCACTCCCGGAATAAAAATCGCCGACAGAGCTTTTGCATGCCTTTCTGCCCAGAGGAGTATCTTTGTCACCTCTGCCATTGCCGCTCTGCTTTTTGTTCCGCCTTGACGTTTTATGCAAGCTACTGCTGTTACATTGTCCGACTAGATCTGGGACGACCTTGAAGAAGGTGTGCCGCTTGATGAAGACTGTTGTACACAGCTCTCAACTCCAGAATGTTTATGTGAAGGAGAGTTTCTTGATTTGACCATCTCCCTTGGAAGCTTTCACTTTGAGTGACTGCTCCCCATCCTCGGAGACTTTCATCCGTGGTCACCAGGATCCAGGCCTGAATCCCGAACCGGCGTCCCTCCAGGAGGTGAGAAATTTGTAGCAACCACAGGTTCGAAATTCTGGCTTTTGCTGACAAGATTATCCTGTGATGCATGTGGAGATGCGACCCAGACCACTTGTCCAGTAGGTCCCACTGGAAAACCCTGGCAAGGAATCGGCCATATTGTAGCGCCTTGTAAGCTGCTACCATATTCCCCAGCAGGCGAATGCACTGATGAATTGATGCTCTTCGTGGTCTCAAAATTTGTTTGACCATGCTCTGGATCTCCTGAGCCTTTTCCACTGGTAGAAATACTCTCTGTACCTCGGTGTCCAGTATCATTCCCAAAAATGACAATCTCGTCGCCGGTTCCAACTGAGATTTTGGAAAGTTGATGATCCAACCGTGCTGTTGAAGTACCGTCAGGGATAATGCTATGTTCTGGAGTAGCTTGTCCCTGGATCTCGCTTTTATGAGGAGATCGTCCAAGTATGGAATTATGTTGACTCCTTTCTTGCGAAGGAGAACCATCATCTCCTCCATCACCTTGGTGAATATTCTCGGAGCCGTGGAGAGCACGAACGGTAATGTTTGGAATTGGTAGTGGCAATCCTGAACCGCAAACCTCAGGTATGCTTGATGTGGTGGGTAAATGGGGACATGCAAGTAAGCATCCTTGATGTCGACTGACACCAGAAATTCCTTTTCTTCCAAGCTGGAAATCACCGCTCTCAAGGACTCCATCTTGAATTTGAACCTTTTCAAATACAGATTCAGAGATTTTAGGTTTAAAATCGGTCTGACCGAGCCATCCGGCTTCGGTACCACAAACAGGCTTGAATAAAATCCTTGGTTCTTTTGTTCGGCAGGAACCAAGGAAATTACTTTTGTCTTGACATAATTTTGCATTACGTTCAGGACATTTGCGCTGTCCTGAGCAGAAACTGGCAAGGCTGATTTGAAAAATCGTCATGGGGGAAGGTCTTGAAATTCCAACCTGTAACATTGGGATACTATCTGTAGTATCCAAGGCTCCAGATCTGAGTGAACCCAGACCTGGCTGAAAAATAGTAGGTGTGCCCCCACCCGATCGCACTCCCGCAGGGGAGCCCCAGCATCATTCTGTGGCTTTTGCAGAAGTAGTTGCTGACTTCTGCTCCTGGGAGCCTGATGGTGTTGTAGGTTTTCTACCTCTTCCCCTCCCTTTCCCTGTGAAAAAAGGGGTACTCTTAGCCTTTTTGTACTTGTTGGGCCGAAAGGACTGCATGGTATGAGAATGATATACTTTTTCAGCCGGTGCAGCTGCCGACGGCAGAAAAGCTGACTTGCCAGATGTAGTAGTTGATATCATGGCATCTAGTTTCTCTCCAAAGAGGGCCTCACCATTGTAAGGGAGCGCCTCAATATTTCTCTTGGATTCTGCGTCAGCATTCCATTGACGGATCCAGAGCGCCCTGCGGGCTGAAATCGCCATAGCAGAGGCCCTTGAGCCCAGTAAGCCAACGTCCTTCATAGCCTCAACTAAGTAACCTGCAGAATCTTTGATATGACCTAGAATTAGAAGCATATTATCTTTAGCGACCGTGTCAATATTAACAATCAAGTTGTCTGCCCACTTTTCCACTGCGTTACCTACCTACACAGAAGCAATTGTGGGCCTGAGTAACGTACCCGTAGCAACATAGATGGACTTTAAAGTCGTCTCTAACTTGCGGTCAGCAGGTTCTTTTAACGAAGCTGACCCTTTGGCAGGCAAAATAATTTTCTTCGACAACCTAGAGACTGAGGTGTCTACCATTGGGGGTGACTCCCACTTACGCCTGTCCTCTTCAGGGAAAGGGTACGCTACCCGCAACCTTCTAGGAATAGCAAACTTCTTTTCCGGGTTAGCCCAGGATTCTTTAAAGAATGCGTTTAAGTCCTTAGACGGAGGAAAAGTCACCGCCTGTTTTTTATTTAATTTAAAATAATCTTTTTCCTCAGGTGCAGGTGTTGTGTCAGTATATTCTAACACCTCTTTTATAGCGACTATCATACATTGAATGCTCTTAGCCAGTTTGGGGTCTACCCCCCTCAAATCCCCGGTGTCGACCTCAGTGTCAGAATCTTTGTCAGTGTCCCTTTGCATAATTTGAGCCAGAGACCTTTTCTGGGAACTGGAGGGGTCCCAAGTGGATGAAGTGGAGGAATCAGCAAACAGTGCATCCTCAACAGACTGTCTCCAATACTTTGTCTGTTGTTTGGACTCAGAGAATTTCTTTGCCAGTTTAGCCATATTACTCTGCAACTTTCTCACCCACACCGGCTCAGAACACTCTTGTGCCTCCAAAATGGGTTCCTCCAGGGAAGAACTTTCTCTAGACATGGTACACACGTGTACAGTCACACCACTCACACACAGGGGAGCTATTGGGGACAGATCTACCCTAATGCCTGTAAGAGGGACACAGAGGGAATTGCCAGCCCACACCATGTGCCCTATATGTATTGCATACAATAATATATATATACAACCACAGCGTTTTTATCCAATATGAAGTCCGCAGACCTCAAACTACGTGCTCCCCTCCCCTTCTATAACACCCTGGTACTTGTATCAGCGATGTGTGAGGAGCAGCGTTCAGGATCAGAGCTCCGGCGTCTCTGTGAGAAATGGCACCAATTGAGTGTCACCAGCAAACCTGAGGAGAAGCCCCGCCCTCTGTAATGGCGCGGTTCAGCCTCAGCAAATACAATATTTATACTGGCAGGGGTATGTACACCAGCGGCTCCCATGTGTGTACTGTTATGCCAGTGAGAGTAAGGACTTATAACATGTCCCCCAGAGCGCGCCCCTCCCACACGCTCTGCACCCTGTGCTGAGAGACATGTTTGTGCGCAGCGTCCCGCGCTGCGCTGGTACCTTAATGCCACCATGATGACCGGAGAACCCCTCTCTGCAGGTCTACAGTGAATACTCACCAGCCTTCTGACTTCTGGCTCTGTTAAGGGGTGGCGGCAGTGCTGTGGGAGTGAGCAGTAGCCAGGCAAGGGCTGTGTTCAGTACCCTTCAGGAGCTAATGGTGTCCTGTCAGCGGAAGCAGAGCCATTGAACTAATGGAGAAGTTGGTTCCTACTTTCCCCCCTAAGTCCCACAAAGCAGGGAAGCTGTTGCCAGCAGCTTCCCTGTAAAATAAAGAACCTAACAAAGTCTTTTCCAGCAGAACTCTGTAGAGCTCCACTGGTGTGCATCCAGTCTCCCGGGCACATTTTCTAAACTGAGGTCTGGTGGAGGGGCATAGAGGGAGGAGCCAGTTCACACTGTTAAAAAGTATTAAAGTGCCGAAGGCTCCTGCGGAACAGTCTATACCCCATGGTACTAAAATGGACCCCAGCATCCTCTAGGACATAAGAGAAAGATAATTTATATAGGAGACACTGATTTAAAAACAGCTGTCCACAGTGGTGGCCCCTATGCATGAAAGTGTTAAGACGGCGGTTTGGAACAACCTCCACCTACATAGCTCAGTGTGTACGCTCAATATGTACACTCCCATGGTCACATGCGTGCTGCACATCAAACCTAGCGATATCGCTAGCGATTTGGTGCCCATCGTGCAGTACCAAGCAGATGTCCTGACAAATTTTCCCATTGTTTAAATTAGCCATGATTGTTCTAGTATGTACAGGAGCTAGAGATGAGCGGGTTCGGTTCCTCGGAATCCGAACCCGCCCGAACTTCAGCTTTTTTTACACGGATCCGAGCGACTCGGATCTTCCCGCCTTGCTCGGTTAACCCGAGCGCGCCCGAACGTCATCATGACGCTGTCGGATTCTCGCGAGGCTCGGATTCTATCGCGAGACTCGGATTCTATATAAGGAGCCGCGCGTCGCCGCCATTTTCACACGTGCATTGAGATTGATAGGGAGAGGACGTGGCTGGCGTCCTCTCCATTTAGATTAGAAGAGAGAGAGTGAGATTGAGACAGAGACACTTGATTTACTGGAGCTTAGGAGTACTAGAGAGTGCAGAGTTTACTAGTGACTGACCACTGACCAGTGACCACCAGTGCAGTTTTATTTAATATAATCCGTTCTCTGCCTGAAAAAAACGATACACAGTGACTCAGTCACATACCATATCTGTGTGCTCACTGTGCTCAGCCCAGTGTGCTGCATCATCTATGTATAATATCTGACTGTGCTCACACAGCTTAATTGTGGGGGAGACTGGGGAGCAGTTATAGGTTATAGCAGGAGCCAGGAGTACATATTATTAAAATTAAACAGTGCACACTTTTGCTGCAGGAGTGCCACTGCCAGTGTGACTGACCAGTGACCTGACCACACTGACCACCAGTATAGTATACTATATTGTGATTGCCTGAAAAAGTTAAACACTCGTCGTGTGACTTGTGTGGTGTTTTTTTTTTTATTCTATAAAAAACTCATTCTGCTGACAGACAGTGTCCAGCAGGTCCGTCATTATATAATATATACCTGTCCGGCTGCAGTAGTGATATATATATATTTTTTATATCATTATTTATCATCCAGTCGCAGCAGACACAGTACGGTAGTTCACGGCTGTAGCTACCTCTGTGTCGGCACTCGGTAGTCCATCCATAATTGTATACCACCTACCCGTGGTTTTTTTTTCTTTCTTCTTTATACATACTACATCTCATTATCATCCAGTCTATATTAGCAGCAGACACAGTACAGTACGGTAGTCCACGGCTGTAGCTACCTCTGTGTCGGCACTCGGCAGTCCGTCCATAATTGTATACCACCTACCCGTGGTTTTTTTTCTTTCTTCTTTATACATACATACTACATCTCATTATCAACCAGTCTATATTAGCAGCAGACACAGTACAGTACGGTAGTCCACGGCTGTAGCTACCTCTGTGTCGGCACTCGGCAGTCCGTCCATAATTGTATACCACCTACCCGTGGTTTTTCTTTCTTTCTTCTTTATACATACATACTACATCTCATTATCAACCAGTCTATATTAGCAGCAGACACAGTACAGTACGGTAGTCCACGGCTGTAGCTACCTCTGTGTCGGCACTCGGCAGTCCATCCATAATTGTATACCACCTACCCGTGGTTTTTTTTTCTTTCTTCTTTATACATACTACATCTCATTATCATCCAGTCTATATTAGCAGCAGACACAGTACAGTACGGTAGTCCACGGCTGTAGCTACCTCTGTGTCGGCACTCGGCAGTCCATCCATAATTGTATACCACCTACCCATGGTTTTTTTTTCTTTCTTCTTTATACATACTACATCTCATTATCATCCAGTCTATATTAGCAGCAGACACAGTACAGTACGGTAGTCCACGGCTGTAGCTACCTCTGTGTCGGCACTCGGCAGTCCATCCATAATTGTATACTAGTATCCATCCATCTCCATTGTTTACCTGAGGTGCCTTTTAGTTGTGCCTATTAAAATATGGAGAACAAAAATGTTGAGGTTCCAAAATTAGGGAAAGATCAAGATCCACTTCCACCTCGTGCTGAAGCTGCTGCCACTAGTCATGGCCGAGACGATGAAATGCCAGCAACGTCGTCTGCCAAGGCCGATGCCCAATGTCATAGTACAGAGCATGTCAAATCCAAAACACCAAATATCAGTAAAAAAAGGACTCCAAAACCTAAAATAAAATTGTCGGAGGAGAAGCGTAAACTTGCCAATATGCCATTTACCACACGGAGTGGCAAGGAACGGCTGAGGCCCTGGCCTATGTTCATGGCTAGTGGTTCAGCTTCACATGAGGATGGAAGCACTCAGCCTCTCGCTAGAAAAATGAAAAGACTCAAGCTGGAAAAAGCACAGCAAAGAACTGTGCGTTCTTCGAAATCCCAAATCCACAAGGAGAGTCCAATTGTGTCGGTTGCGATGCCTGACCTTCCCAACACTGGACGTGAAGAGCATGCGCCTTCCACCATTTGCACGCCCCCTGCAAGTGCTGGAAGGAGCACCCGCAGTCCAGTTCCTGATAGTCAGATTGAAGATGTCAGTGTTGAAGTACACCAGGATGAGGAGGATATGGGTGTTGCTGGCGCTGGGGAGGAAATTGACCAGGAGGATTCTGATGGTGAGGTGGTTTGTTTAAGTCAGGCACCCGGGGAGACACCTGTTGTCCGTGGGAGGAATATGGCCGTTGACATGCCTGGTGAAAATACCAAAAAAATCAGCTCTTCGGTGTGGAAGTATTTCACCAGAAATGCGGACAACATTTGTCAAGCCGTGTGTTCCCTTTGTCAAGCTGTAATAAGTAGGGGTAAGGACGTTAACCACCTCGGAACATCCTCCCTTATACGTCACCTGCAGCGCATTCATAATAAGTCAGTGACAAGTTCAAAAACTTTGGCCGACAGCGGAAGCAGTCCACTGACCAGTAAATCCCTTCCTCTTGTAACCAAGCTCACGCAAACCACCCCACCAACTCCCTCAGTGTCAATTTCCTCCTTCCCCAGGAATGCCAATAGTCCTGCAGGCCATGTCACTGGCAATTCTGATGATTCCTCTCCTGCCTGGGATTCCTCCGATGCATCCTTGCGTGTAACGCCTACTGCTGCTGGCGCTGCTGTTGTTGCTGCTGGGAGTCGATGGTCATCCCAGAGGGGAAGTCGTAAGCCCACTTGTAATACTTCCAGTAAGCAATTGACTGTTCAACAGTCCTTTGCGAGGAAGATGAAATATCACAGCAGTCATCCTGCTGCAAAGCGGATAACTGAGGCCTTGACAACTATGTTGGTGTTAGACGTGCGTCCGGTATCCGCCGTTAGTTCACAGGGAACTAGACAATTTATTGAGGCAGTGTGCCCCCGTTACCAAATACCATCTAGGTTCCACTTCTCTAGGCAGGCGATACCGAGAATGTACACGGACGTCAGAAAAAGACTCACCAGTGTCCTAAAAAATGCAGTTGTACCCAATGTCCACTTAACCACGGACATGTGGACAAGTGGAGCAGGGCAGGGTCAGGACTATATGACTGTGACAGCCCACTGGGTAGATGTATGGACTCCTGCCGCAAGAACAGCAGCGGCGGCACCAGTAGCAGCATCTCGCAAACGCCAACTCTTTCCTAGGCAGGCTACGCTTTGTATCACCGCTTTCCAGAATACGCACACAGCTGAAAACCTCTTACGGCAACTGAGGAAGATCATCGCGGAATGGCTTACCCCAATTGGACTCTCCTGTGGATTTGTGGCATCGGACAACGCCAGCAATATTGTGTGTGCATTAAATATGGGCAAATTCCAGCACGTCCCATGTTTTGCACATACCTTGAATTTGGTGGTGCAGAATTTTTTAAAAAACGACAGGGGCGTGCAAGAGATGCTGTCGGTGGCCAGAAGAATTGCGGGACACTTTCGGCGTACAGGCACCACGTACAGAAGACTGGAGCACCACCAAAAACTACTGAACCTGCCCTGCCATCATCTGAAGCAAGAAGTGGTAACGAGGTGGAATTCAACCCTCTATATGCTTCAGAGGTTGGAGGAGCAGCAAAAGGCCATTGAAGCCTATACAATTGAGCACGATATAGGAGGTGGAATGCACCTGTCTCAAGCGCAGTGGAGAATGATTTCAACGTTGTGCAAGGTTCTGATGCCCTTTGAACTTGCCACACGTGAAGTCAGTTCAGACACTGCCAGCCTGAGTCAGGTCATTCCCCTCATCAGGCTTTTGCAGAAGAAGCTGGAGACATTGAAGGAGGAGCTAACACGGAGCGATTCCGCTAGGCATGTGGGACTTGTGGATGGAGCCCTTAATTCGCTTAACAAGGATTCACGGGTGGTCAATCTGTTGAAATCAGAGCACTACATTTTGGCCACCATGCTCGATCCTAGATTTAAAGCCTACCTTGGATCTCTCTTTCCGGCAGACACAAGTCTGCTGGGGTTGAAAGACCTGCTGGTGAGAAAATTGTCAAGTCAAGCGGAACGCGACCTGTCAACATCTCCTCCTTCACATTCTCCCGCAACTGGGGGTGCAAGGAAAAGGCTCAGAATTCCGAGCCCACTCGCTGGCGGTGATGCAGGGCAGTCTGGAGCGACTGCTGATGCTGACATCTGGTCCGGACTGAAGGACCTGACAACGATTACGGACATGTCGTCTACTGTCACTGCATATGATTCTCTCACCATTGAAAGAATGGTGGAGGATTATATGAGTGACCGCATCCAAGTAGGCACGTCACACAGTCCGTACTTATACTGGCAGGAAAAAGAGGCAATTTGGAGGCCCTTGCACAAACTGGCTTTATTCTACCTAAGTTGCCCTCCCACAAGTGTGTACTCCGAAAGAGTGTTTAGTGCCGCCGCTCACCTTGTCAGCAATCGGCGTACGAGGTTACATCCAGAAAATGTGGAGAAGATGATGTTCATTAAAATGAATTATAATCAATTCCTCCGCTGAGACATTGACCAGCAGCAATTGCCTCCACAAAGTACACAGGGAGCTGAGATGGTGGATTCCAGTGGGGACGAATTGATAATCTGTGAGGAGGGGGATGTACACGGTGATATATCGGAGGATGATGATGAGGTGGACATCTTGCCTCTGTAGAGCCAGTTTGTGCAAGGAGAGATTAATTGCTTCTTTTTTGGGGGGGGTCCAAACCAACCCGTCATATCAGTCACAGTCGTGTGGCAGACCCTGTCACTGAAATGATGGGTTGGTTAAAGTGTGCATGTCCTGTTTTGTTTATACAACATAAGGGTGGGTGGGAGGGCCCAAGGACAATTCCATCTTGCACCTCTTTTTTCTTTTATTTTTCTTTGCGTCATGTGCTGTTTGGGGAGGGTTTTTTGGAAGGGCCATCCTGCGTGACACTCCTAGATGGGCCCGGTGTTTGTGTCGGCCACTAGGGTCGCTTATCTTACTCACACAGTCAGCTACCTCATTGCGTCTCTTTTTTTCTTTGCGTCATGTGCTGTTTGGGGAGGGTTTTTTGGAAGGGCCATCCTGCGTGACACTGCAGTGCCACTCCTAGATGGGCCCGGTGTTTGTGTCGGCCACTAGGGTCGCTTATCTTACTCACACAGTCAGCTACCTCATTGCGCCTCTTTTTTTCTTTGCGTCATGTGCTGTTTGGGGAGGGTTTTTTGGAAGGGCCATCCTGCGTGACACTGCAGTGCCACTCCTAGATGGGCCCGGTGTTTGTGTCGGCCACTAGGGTCGCTTATCTTACTCACACAGTCAGCTACCTCATTGCGCCTCTTTTTTTCTTTGCGTCATGTGCTGTTTGGGGAGGGTTTTTTGGAAGGGACATCCTGCGTGACACTGCAGTGCCACTCCTAGATGGGCCCGGTGTTTGTGTCGGCTACTAGGGTCGCTTATCTTACTCACACAGCTACCTCATTGCGCCTCTTTTTTTCTTTGCGTCATGTGCTGTTTGGGGAGGGTTTTTTGGAAGGGCCATCCTGCGTGACACTGCAGTGCCACTCCTAGATGGGCCCGGTGTTTGTGTCGGCCACTAGGGTCGCTTATCTTACTCACACAGTCAGCTACCTCATTGCGCCTCTTTTTTTCTTTGCGTCATGTGCTGTTTGGGGAGGGTTTTTTGGAAGGGCCATCCTGCGTGACACTGCAGTGCCACTCCTAGATGGGCCCGGTGTTTGTATCGGCCACTAGGTTCGCTAATCTTACTCACACAGCTACCTCATTGCGCCTCTTTTTTTCTTTGCGTCATGTGCTGTTTGGGGAGGGTTTTTTGGAAGGGACATCCTGCGTGACACTGCAGTGCCACTCCTAGATGGGCCCGGTGTTTGTGTCAGCCACTAGGGTCGCTTATCTTACTCACACAGCGACCTCGGTGCAAATTTTAGGACTAAAAATAATATTGTGAGGTGTGAGGTATTCAGAATAGACTGAAAATGAGTGGAAATTATGGTTTTTGAGGTTAATAATACTTTGGGATCAAAATGACCCCCAAATTCTATGATTTAAGCTGTTTTTTAGGGTTTTTTGAAAAAAACACCCGAATCCAAAACACACCCGAATCCGACAAAAAAAATTCGGTGAGGTTTTGCCAAAACGCGGTCGAACCCAAAACACGGCCGCGGAACCGAACCCAAAACCAAAACACAAAACCCGAAAAATTTCAGGCGCTCATCTCTAACAGGAGCATGATATATCTCATACAATATATGGTTGTTTGGTAAGATTGCTCAATGTCAGGGTCGGACTGGCCCACATGGGTACAGGGGAAACCACTGGTGGGCCCCACTGCATGAGGGCCCACTCCTTCCTCTAGGGATCAGGTTCCAGACTGTGCACTTGTATTATACATGGTAGATATGTTGCATTACACTGCACAAGACTATTGTGCATTTCAAGCCCCCTGTGGAGGCTGGCCACACCCCCTTTGTAGGCTGGCCACACCCCTAAGTATGGGCCCCTATCACTGCATCCCCCCGGTGGGCCCTTCATATCCCAGTCCGACACTGCTCAATGTGTACACACAATCTTATTTGTTCTGGACTCAAGGGAAATCGTCAGGAAAGTTGGAACGAGTGTTGGTCATTCCAGTGTATACCCAGCCTTAAATACCAATGGCATATTCGATAGTATTGATAATAAGTACCATTATTAAATGAGGCCCAAAGTTCCTTAATGATCCTCATTTTCTTCTTTCAAGAGGTAATGCCCTTTATATTCCATTTTCTTAATTATATTATTTTAAATATAACCACAAAATGCAGTGCTTTGCAAGTGTCAAGTGTGTCACAATTGTGCGGCATGTTTGCCACTGACGTGTACATGTGTAAATGATTCCTTTCCTGTAGTCTGCATTCTGTGGCAAAAGGCATTCCTAGCTGAAAATGTCTTAGATGAAGAAACACAGACACAGAGTAGTAAGTATACCCTTGTGGTATGTAGAAACAAAGGAGTAAATTAACAGAATATCAAAACTGTATCTATATTTCTAAGGATGTTTCTCTTGCACCCTGACCCCGGATTTTTTCTTTTAAAATAGATATCGGAATTTTTGATGTTAGTGAAAGCGCTGAGTAGAATTCACAGTCGTCCCAGAGCCAGAATTTTCATAATTAATCTTACATTTTCCACTGCAAAACTCAACTCATTTTAATGACTGCACAGCAGCAAAGAAAAGAAAAAAAAGCTCAAGGTTGCATTTCATTTAGATAAGTACAGCAGGTTCCTCATTTACTAGTTAGTATAGCATATCGTTAAGCAGATATTTTTTCATGGCTTTTTTGTGTTTTACCATTTTTATTTCACACATTCTGTAAGATGTTTTTAATATATATGATGTATAAAGGATTTCAATGGTTGCATTACCAATTGTGATCATATGGTATTTTTAACCCAGTAATTTTTAATTAATTTAATTTATTTATTTTGTATTTAAACATTCCAACAGACTCAGGTTAGGCCAGAATTATGCAAAATGCATAAATTTGCTCTTGCGCATATGCTGTATGGAAAAACTCGCCATTTACGTCTGTGCTAGGAGATCTATCCGACTCAGAATCAGTCTCTTAGGATCTAGAACTGGGTAGATGGTGACAGAAAAGATGTGTTTCCTGTTACTGTTAAAAATCTTCCACTTGGATTATATACCAAGTCACACTTGTGTTTATTGGCTGATGAACTAGAGTGCTTTTGTTTTCTCCAAGCGACATTGCAGTACATGGGTTTTCATTGGGGCAAGATGTGCAGAGGGATACAGCCATGGTGAGTTCTGTAGGTCTGCCGTCACTGGTGTCTGACATATTGGGGTAGATTCAAATAACCGCACTGGAACAAAATGATCTAACACTACACTGGTTATCCAGGCAGGACAAACTCATAGGTGCTCATTGCCCATTGAGGTGCACTCCAAAAAACAAGCAAGAGTTTCCATCCATAATAACACAATGGGTGCACAGCAGTGCACTGCCCTATTATGTTCCATTCCAGTTTGCTCTCCTGTGTACTGATTAAGGCTGTATTTCCTGTATTTCATACTCCTATTTACTGCATGCATACTTTAGACTACACAGTGTACTGTACCTGACCCCAGAACAGAACTTAACCAGGCCCTTGTCTACTCCTTTTCACATTGCTCAGTTGTGTTCTAGATCCTTGAAACCTAAATGACCACATTGTTGCCTTAACACCTGTCTACTATCTTGCTCTCCTGTGTACCAAGTCCAGGACTGCTCAGACCACAGCCTAACCCTCTCCTGACTACACCTGCTAAACATGTCATTCTGCTGTTATATTACAGAGGGGTGTGGTCTCACAAGTAAGGGGCATGGCCACACAATAGTACCCCCATTTAAAATTACGCCACACAGTAGCACAATCTTATTCATTTTATACGTAATGCCCCACCCATAGTAGTAGCATCCTTATATGTAATGCACCCCAGTAGTAGTATCATCCTTATACATAATGCCCCCCCAGTAGTAGCATCCTTATACATAACGCACCTACAGCAGTAGTAGCAATCTTATACGTAATGCCCCCCCAGTAGTAGAAGTGTCCTTATACGTAATGCCCCCCCAGTAGTAGTAGCGTCCTTATATGTAGTGCACTCCCAGTAGTAGAAGCGTCATTATACGTAATGCACCCCAGTAGTAGTATCATCCTTATACATAATGCCCCCCCAGTAGTAGCATCCTTATACATAACGCACCTACAGCAGTAGTAGCAATCTTATACGTAATGCCCCCCCAGTAGTAGAAGTGTCCTTATACGTAATGCCCCCCCAGTAGTAGAAGCGTCATTATACGTAATGCACCCCAGTAGTAGTATCATCCTTATACATAATGCCCCCCCAGTAGTAGCATCCTTATACATAACGCACCTACAGCAGTAGTAGCAATCTTATACGTAATGCCCCCCCAGTAGTAGAAGTGTCCTTATACGTAATGCCCCCCCAGTAGTAGAAGCGTCATTATACGTAATGCACCCCAGTAGTAGTATCATCCTTATACATAATGCCCCCCCAGTAGTAGCATCCTTATACATAACGCACCTACAGCAGTAGTAGCAATCTTATATGTAGTGCACCCCCAGTAGTAGAAGTGTCCTTATACGTAATGCCCCCCCAGTAGTTGTAGCGTCCTTATATGTAGTGCACTCCCAGTAGTAGAAGCGTCATTATACGTAATGCCCCCTAGTAGTAGTAGCGTCCATATATGTAATACCCCCCCAGTAGTAGTAGCGTCCTTATACGTAATAAAATAGAAAAAACTATGCGCTCAGGTGAATAACACTGCACTAGGTTGTCAGCAGCCTCTTGAAGAAGGGAATTGCCAATCCCTTAAAACGAAAACTATCAAACAAATAGCAAGTGGCGCTAGACAACCAGAGTGTAATAAAACATTTATTTTCTAAAATGCATGTAGAAATTACAACAACCTCCCGGGGGTAATATATCTTAAAACATCACAATGTCTGAACAAACACTAAATAGGTCCAATAAGTAGCATATAATTAGTATATCATAACACCTGGAAGTTGAACAGCCTTTTATGGATTATATATGTGCACACTAATATTGCTAATTGATGAAACAAAAGTCACTAGCACCTGTATTCTAATAGCCAGTTGCAAAAAACATAAGTTCATAAGAATGAGTAGCTGTTGCAGAAAAGAAACAAATGTATGTTAATAGCTGTATGCACACAGTTACCACTGGGCAGGAGCTCCTTCAATCTCTGCTCCCTGGTGTTGTCCCACTGTCCGGATGGAGACACTCACCAGGACCTCAGTGGGCAATCTGGAAGCCGCGCCGTGCGGGGTGTCTAAAAGCGCTGTCCTAGCCCTGTCCACACCGGCTCCGGTACCTCCGTATTATGCAAACGGGGGCTAGTAGCTGGTAAATCCGGAGTTAGGTAGGGATAGCGTTCCTGGTGTGTATGACCCACAATGAGCCTTTCCTCTAGTGGGCGGGCGTCCGACAGGAACTCCGTTCGCCGGTCTGCGCCGGGCTTGGAGAAACGGTACTCGTAGCTTCCACCATTCAGCTTAGAGTATGCGGTCTGGCTGCAAAGATGAAAAGATGCAGTGCAGGTGTCTCCAACCGCAGTAGTGGACAGTTGATCTCAGTGAGCAAGATGAATCGCTGTTTAGGTGTAAAGCTTCCCGTAGCTTTGGGGTGTAAATCCTTGTAATAGGAAGCCTGTATCCTTAACGCGTTTCAACGCCAGCAGGGCGTCTTTTTCGAAAGGCAGGTATACCTGGGAGTAGGGGTGGTCTGATCTTATACCTGTTCCACAGGTGGAGTTGATTATCAATAATTACATGCAGCTGTTTTAGAGCATCAGATTTAAACAAACTCCTATCATTTTAAAGTAGGCATACATCTTTATTATATGCATCATTATATTAGTTCTACACTGCAATGAGTGATAGTATAAAATACATTATATATAGTAATGAAAAATAAATAATAATTAATAATAAAGCTTAAATAAAATATAATATCTATTTAATATGAGACTGGGAATATCTATAGCAATCATAGAGGATATCTTATAACAATATTTAATCTTCATATTCATTTGCATAACCATAAATATATATATATATTTTTTTTTTTTCAAATTGGTGATACCCAGTATTTATACATACAGCATAGTAGAGTTAGATGTTCTTTATGTAGATACCTCATACTTAGAGTCTCTACTAGCAACAAGATACAGATATTAATACCTATAAGAGGGATATATTGCTTCAAAAATCTTCCTATAGTAATTTGTTAAGTTGCCATAGAGGGAAATGTATTGAACAGGGGATAGGAAATAAGGTAATTAATAAGAGAGAGACGCCAGGAAAACTATTTTAAAGAACATAAAAGGTCAAAAGGGGTTAATAGTAAATCTTTTTGGCTTAAGGTCATTTAATACAAATATTAATACATTATAATGTGTAGTAATAATAATAATAGTAGTAATAGTAAGAAGTAGTACAGGAAGCAGAAAATTTACTATACCTAATTTTGATAATTGAGATAGCCATAGTAAATATCACTAGCTCAAAAATCAAAAAACAAAAGGGGAGAGAGAGACTGACCAAAATGAGACTATAAGCAAAAAATGTACCCACTCTCTAGTGCTAGAAATACTACTAGAGGCTGAGCTAGAATTTCAGATGAACTCCAGATCTATGGTTTCATTAAGACCCTGAGGATTCAATGTCTGAAGTTTCAAAATCCATGCAGCCTCCTGTCTACATAAAGTTCTAAAGCGATCACCACCCCTGTTGGTTGCTGGGATGTGTTCCAGCCCAACAAGTAGGAGCCCAGTGGGATCGCCTCCATGGCACTCAGAAAAATGTCGGGGAACACTATGATTCATGTTCTTATTCAGAATATTCCGTCTGTGTTCCATAAATCTGAGTTTCAAGGGGCGTATTGTTCGACCTACGTAATATATGTGACAGGGACATATGAATAGATAGATCACATATTGGGTGCTACAGTTTATAAAGGTGTTAATAATGTACTCTTTCTTAGAGACACTAGACACCACGCTTTTGGTTTTGTTCTGAACAAACGAACAGGTGGTGCATCTCTTATGGTTACATCTATGGAAGCCTATAACCTCCGGTCCAATAAGAGTTCTTTGTGTTTTTTTCATGGATCGATCTGTATGTCCTTTAAAGAAACTGGGAGCCAGAATGTAACGCAAATTTTTGGCTTTCTTAAAAACAATCGCTGGTTTTTCATCTAAATGTTCTCTAAGGACAGGATCAGTAAATAATAATCTATAGTTTTTATTAATTATGCCTTTAATTTTACTGGCAGCCACATTAAATTTAGATTTAAATACTAAGCTATATTTATCTTTGTTCTTTTTTGTTATATCCCTTTTATTTTTGTTTTTATTTTTATCTTTATTCTCAAACCCATATCTAGCTCCATTAATAGTTTCCAAATCACTACCACTTGGATGACCACACTCCTGTGTATTCGCATGATTTTCATCCTTAGAATCAAGCAAATCTTTTCTCACAAGTTTAGAGGCATAAACCAAAGCCTCATCTAGTACTGCTTGTGGGTAATCACAGCTCTTGAAGGTGTCCACGAGAGCTGTAACTTGTTGATGATATTTCTTATCTGAAGTACAGTTTCTCCTAATTCTATGTACCTGACTTTTTGGTACATTTCTAAGCCAGTTTTTATTGTGATTGCTAGAATATGGAATATAATTACATACGTCTACCGATTTTTTAAAAGGTGATACTATGACGGTATCCTCTACCACCTCCACCGTTACATCTAAAAAATTAATCTGTGAAGGATGGTGAGTGCATGTGAAGGTTAAACCATAAGTGTTATTATTTATATACCTAACAAACTCAGTGACTGAAACAACATCCCCTTTCCAAACAAAGAACAGGTCGTCGATATAGCGGCCATAGAGGACCAGGTTCGCAGTGTGGACACCACCCCAGATGTATGCGTCCTCAAAATCCCCCATATAAATATTGGCGAAACTGGGTGCGAACCTGGTCCCCATCGCTGTACCGAGGATCTGTAGGTAGTGACAGTGATCAAACAAAAAATAATTGTGAGATAAAATGAAATCAATTGCAGAGAGAATAAATTGTCGTTTCCCCTCTGAGATACCCATATCTTCACCTAGACTTTTTGCCACACATTCTATCCCTTTCATATGGGGGATGTTGGTGTATAAAGCTTGAACGTCACATGTGACGAATAGAAAGTCGGCGCTTTTAGACACCCCGCACGGCGCGGCTTCCAGATTGCCCACTGAGGTCCTGGTGAGTGTCTCCATCCGGACAGTGGGACAACACCAGGGAGCAGAGATTGAAGGAGCTCCTGCCCAGTGGTAACTGTGTGCATACAGCTATTAACATACATTTGTTTCTTTTCTGCAACAGCTACTCATTCTTATGAACTTATGTTTTTTGCAACTGGCTATTAGAATACAGGTGCTAGTGACTTTTGTTTCATCAATTAGCAATATTAGTGTGCACATATAATCCATAAAAGGCTGTTCAACTTCCAGGTGTTATGCTATACTAATTATATGCTACTTATTGGACCTATTTAGTGTTTGTTCAGACATTGTGATGTTTTAAGATATATTACCCCCGGGAGGTTGTTGTAATTTCTACATGCATTTTAGAAAATAAATGTTTTATTACACTCTGTTCCTTATACGTAATGCCCCCAAGTAGTAGTAGTAGCGTCCTTATACGTAATGCCCCCCTAGTAGTAGTAGCATTCTTATATGTAATGCGCCCCCAGTACTAGTACCGCCCTTTTATATAATGCCCCCCCCCGTAGTAGTAGCGTCCGTATACGTAATGCCCCCCAGTAGTAGTAGCGTCCTTATACATAATTTCCCCCAGTAGTAGTAGCATACTTGCATGTAATGCCACCCCTGTAGTAGTAGCATCCATACATGTAATGCCTCCCAGTAGTAGCATCGTTATACGTAATGCCCCCCCAGTAGTAGTAGCGTCCTTACATGTAATGGCCCCCCCAGTAGTAGCATCGTCATACGTAATGCCCCACTGTAGTAGCGTCCTTACATGTAATGCCCCCCCCAGTAGTAGTAGCGTCCTTACATGTAATGCCCCCCCAGTAGTAGCATCGTTATACGTAATGCCCCCCCCAGTAGTAGTAGCGTCCTTACATGTAATGGCTCCCCCAGTAGTAGCACCATCATACGTAATGCCCCACTGTAGTAGCGTCCTTACATGTAATGCCCCCCCCCAGTAGTAGTAGCATCCTTACATGTAATGCCCCCCCAGTAGTAGCATCGTTATACGTAATGCCCCCCCCAGTAGTAGTAGCGTCCTTACATGTAATGGCCCCCCCAGTAGTAGCATCGTCATACGTAATGTCCCACTGTAGTGGCGTCCTTACATGTAATGCCCCCCAGTAGTAGTAGCGTCATACGTAATGCCCCACTGTAGTAGCGTCCTTACATGTAATGCCCCCCCAGTAGTAGTAGCGTCCTTACATGTAATGCCCCCCAGTAGTAGTAGCGTTGTTATACGTAATACACCCCCTGTAGTAGTGGCGTCCTTACATGTAATGCCCCCCCTAGTAGTAGCATCCTTATACGCAATGCCCCCCTGTAGTAGTAGCGTCCTTACATGTAATGCTCCCCCTTAGTAGTAGCGTCGTTATGCGTAATGCCCCCCCCAGTAGTAGTAGCGTCCTTACATGTAATGCCCCCCCAGTAGTAGCGTCCATAATGCACGCGCACACAGACATACCTCACAGACACACACATTCACACCCCCACCATACACACACACACACACACACACACACACACACACAATTCACACATATATACACACACACATACACACCCACCATACACACACACACACACACACACACACACACACACACACACACACACACACACCATACACACACATACATTTCTCTCTCACCATCCACTTACCTACGTCTGGCTGTCAGCCACTGTAATTACGCTCCCTCTCTCTGTACAGCAGCCTGGTCCGTGTAGCTCCGCCCCCTTCTGGCCCATTTAGCTCCACCCCTTCCATCACATGTAGCTCCGCCCCCTCCTCTGATCCGTACACAGCCGCTTTCACACAGGTGAGGGGAGGAGGCTTTTCATGCTGTCGGTGCCGCGCCTGTCATACAGTGACAGGCACAGCAGCTCACAGCAGCAGCAGTGGGGACAGGACAGCGCAGCAGTAGGGAAGGGATGCAGAGCAGGGGGAGCGCCTCTCCATCCCAGCGCCTCCCTGCACTGCATCCCTTCGCTGAGCGGGTAGCGCCGGGCCTGGGTGTTGGTATTCCGACCTCCAGCATCCCGTCCGGCGGTCAATCATACTGAACCCATATGTTCTATGTAAACGCAATCTGAAAGAGAAAACTGGTTCATAGCATGTCCTTAACTTGAATAACATGAATAAATTTAATTTTAAGAAGAGAAAATTGTTCTTACTTTACTTGTGTTAACTTGTGCAATTGTTGATTGAGAAGGAAAAGAAATGATTGTGTTCATTTAAGGATCTGGTGTTAAGAAGCATGACAAAAAGAAATGAGATTGCATACATGACTTCATTCTATAAACTCGTCTCTCCACTGCGGCAGTGTGCTACAAGATTACAGCACAGGAGCATAATGAGAGAAAAACAACACTGATCTATTAGATTTTTAATAAGCTGTGTGCTAAAATGGACTATCACCAAATGAATTAATTATTTCTGTCTTTTTCCCAATGAAAGGCTTGGATGTGCCACTAGTATTATAATTATCCTTTATCTATATGGTACCAGCAGACACCACAGCACCGTCCAATCAGGGAGACAGATTGAGCATACTTTGATAACAATATAGAGGCATGAAAGAAACAGAAGGCGAGAAGGTGCTCCTAATTAGATAGCCACACGCCGGCAATATCCCTACCGTGTATGGTCAGATGCTTGATGAGATGATTTAAGAAGATGAAGGTAGAAATAGGGTTAGGGCACATAATGGGGTGTTCACTGTACAGCTCTGCCGTGGCAAATTATATATAAAAGATAATAATAATAATAATAATAATAATTATTATTATTATTATTATTATTATTATTATTCAGGGAACACTTTCTACCTGCAGAAAAAACATCTTCCATGTCCTCTGAAGTGGCAAAGACCAGTCTTCATGATGTACTTTCAATGAAGCACTTTTACAGCAAAGCAAAGTTCTAGATATGGGTGTGTGGCTTGCATATGTCCTGGATTGAAGTGTGAGCAAACTACTCCTGCATCCCAGTTATGTGCATAAATACAGCTGCAATGTGAGTAAAACATATGTGGAGCACCAATGATACCTTAACACCACAGTACTGAGTGCTGATCGTATTGGCGCCAGCTCCCGTACAACAACAATGCCATGTAACCGCCAATCAGTCCTGAGAACGCTGAGCAAAACAGATGAACGATCAGAGATCAAAAGGTACATTTGTGAGCTTCCTACTAAATCCATCTGTTAGATCAGCAAATGTCAAACATTTTAGTGATGAGCTTTGTGAACTCTGTGCTGGCATTAAACAGATCTCAGAACAAACCAATATTAGAGGAACATACAAATGAGATAATTCCTCATACACGTGTCCTGCAGGCTGCAGCATTCCAAGCATAGCAGAGCTACTGAGACACGAGGAAGGAAACGTCACTTAGAGGACTTATAGACAACTGGGACAAAAGATATAAGGGCTCTTCCTGAAAGGGCGATTCGCTCAACACACATCTCTCCCCCCGCTCAGCACAGTGCAATGTGTGCTGAGCGTGCGGGGGGAGACGGCAGGCCGCTCATTTCCCCCAGCGGATGAAGTGAGTGACCTGCTAGATTGGCCTGCATGCAGGCCAATCTAGCACCAGCGATCGCTGTGGGGACTACACACAGAGTGATTGCTGCTTAAAATCTAAGCAATCTGGTCAGATTGCTTAGATTTTAAGCAGCGATCGCTCCGTGAGTACCCCCCTTTACATCTGTGGACATTTCATCAACACAATCACATTTGTTTAATGACATATTAGGAGATACAGTGACTGATATTGTCACTGGAAGAGCTCACTGCTTATGAAGGTCCAGAGAACTACGCAAAACTACTCATTGCCTTCACCAAAGTTAAATATGAAATCAATCAAAAAGCACGCACCAAGGAGGGGAGTGCAGTTGCTCTTCAGCTTAATAGCTCTACACCAGGCGTGTCCAAACTGCGGCCCTCCAGCTGTTGTGAAACTACATATCCCAGCATGCCCTGACACAGTTTTGCTGTCAGAGAATGCTAAAGCTGTGTCAGGGCATGCTGGGATGTGTAGTTTCTCAACAGCTGGAGGGCCGCAGTTTGGACATGCCTGCTCTACACAGTGGCAGGTCCTACTGTACATCCTAAGATCAGCTAAAGGTGTCCAACTGCCTTGGAGATATGCGGCCTGGCTGGAATCTTTCCACATCCATGGCTGGGAAATAGTGGATGTTATATCACAATTCTCACAGCTGCCTACAGCAAATAACAAATTGCGCCCACTTCTGAATCAGGCCCATTGATCTCTTTTCTTTATTATCTTCTTTGATGTACTTTTGTGTTGCTTTTATTTCCTTTGTCTTGCACTAGCCTGCTTATCCTCGCTATAATGGACTTGGAAAGTAAGTTCTTTTTACACAATTATGGGGTCCATGAAACAGATGAAACTGTTCACTGACACATAGGTGCCTATGTACTAAGCCTTAGAGAGAGATAAAGTGGGCAGTGATAAAGTGGCCTATTTAATAAGCCTTGGAGAGAGATAAAGTGGATGGAGATAAAGTATCAGCCAATCAGCACCTGTCATTTTTTAAACAGTTGTGATATGGCAGTTAGGAGCTGACTGGCTGGTTCTGTATCTCTGTCCACTTTATCCCTCTCCAAGACTTAGTAAATAGACCCCTTTATCTCCGTCCACTTTATCCCTCTCCAAGGCTTAGTACATACAATAGACCCCTTTATCACAGTCCACTTTATCTCTCTCCAAGCTTAGTACATAGACACCTACTGTATGTATCAGAGGTCTATTTCATCTTATAATGTGTAAGGCCGCAACTCTCCTAATTAACGGTCACAAATATTATAGGGTATGCACAAACAAAATGTAAATGTAATGCAGATAAAAAACAACAACACTTCGTTACTGGACACATAAATGAATACTATAATAAATACTGTCACTTTTTACCACCACCAAAATTAAAGGTGTGACCCTTTTATTTCATAATGGTGTTTCTATCTTTAGTTTCTAAAACGGTTTTAAGATCTGTAAGAAAGAAATATTGGAGGCTCCATATATTACTTCTCCAGATACTAATAACAGTTCACTTAAGCTATTAGCTAAGATCTTTAAATGAATTATTTTTGCAGCGGAAGTGCATTATTGGAGGTGACTATAATGGTAATATTTCAAGCGGTTGTTCTAGAATTCCATATTTATTATTTTAATAAATGTAAAGCCCTTCTTGATGAATCCACTGGACTGACCCATTCCTCTATGAGAGATTATTTTTCCTGCTCCTCTGTTTATCTGTGTTACTGAAGAATTCATTCATCATCATTGTCTGACCCAAGTAATTACTGCAGCTATTCATCTTGGGGCCTAATTCAGGCGAAAAAAACGCACATCTGCGATCAATAACTCTGACATGTGGGGGGACACCGAGCACAGGGCAAATCCCGCATGCCGGATCCAGTCCCCCCAACGCAGACATGCAAAAGCATTGCACGGTGGCGATGCTTTTGCATCTGTCGACTAGCCCTCTGCCTACGCAGATTACCCGCCGTGTTTAGTGTCGCAGGGGCTGCATGTGACATCACGCAACCACCGCTGCCACCCCGCAAACGGTCTGGACAATACAGCCCCCAAACGCCATCGCAAGCCGCCAACGCGCCCCCTCCGGCCCTGCGACCACCTCTGCCTGTCAATCAAGCAGAGGTGATCGCACAAGTGAGATGCCGTCGCATATCACTGTGTGCGCATGCGCAGTGTGGCTTCTGTGCGTGCGCACACTTCACAGGCCATCAGACTGCGAACAGCAGCGTTCTTGTCTGAATTAGACCCTTGATCCATTGTTTTAGTCATTTAAGGAGGGTAAGGATTTTACATGAGAAACTAAAGATAGGGAGATGTACTTGGAGAATGATAAAGTGGAGAGAGATAAAGTACCAACCAATCAGCTCCTAACTGCCATGTTACAGGATGTGTTTGAAAAATTATAGGAGCTGATTGGTTGGTAGTTTATCTCTCTCCATTTTAACACTCTAACACTAGCGTTTTTGACACCTATTTGGCGAGCCATAATGGATATTGATATATGCACTTGGTTTATGCCAAGCAGTCATCATTAGCATGTAATTGCTCCTGCCTTGCAGCAGGACATAAGGGGGTATACATGGGAATTTCTACAGGTCTGCATGAGTAGCATTTTGTGAACACTCCAATTCTGCATACTTGGCCTCTGATAGATTTACTCCACTTTGCCTTCAAGTAATTTGTGAGTTCTAAAGAAAAACACTGCCAAAAAGAGGTTGGGGCCTTACATGAGGAACTAAGTTACTGGAGCTAAATGCCATCCATATATATAAATGCAAAAGCCGTTACTCACTCACTGACTCACTCACTGACTCACTCACTCACTGACTCATCACTAATTCTCTTACTTCCCGATATATTAGGAAGCTGAAATTTAACATAGGTATTCTGCAGGTGGGAAATAGGAAAATTACGTAATTAGAATTTTAATAAATCTCCCCTAAGGGGATGAAAGGGGGGTTGAGATAATGACATCATTACCGATGCGTGGCATGCGTTGCGTGAATGGTAACGCCCAAATGGAAAATCGGATCAAAATTTGGATTGCACTAGCAGTGTGTAGAATTTAATAAACTACAAAAATTGTCCTGTCACTTTTTACCGTATCTGCTACGGGTGCTTCTCGGGTAACGCCAAGAACCATGGATTAATATTTACTTACATTAAGACATCTCACATTTACAGCTCTATAGATTTACCAAACTTATAACACTCATTTATATTTACAACCGTGAAAATCAGAAACTCCTACGCGAAGAACGGGTAGAACAGCTAGGAATATTATATAAGGAGAAATAAAAAATAAAATTTTGTGCTAGGTCGTCGTTTTTGTCACTTGCAGGCACCATGTCTGTGATCACAATAACAAGTTGGCAAGTACTTAGTTACAGCTCTTACGGGTGGTGTCACACTGGCACTCCTCCAGTTTCCCATGTGCTTGTGCCTAATTTTTATGGAGTTTGTATCGCAGCTGGAGAAGCACAGTGCTTTTATAATGCCATAGCTTATAATGAGCACCTAAAGTGCTCACCGTAACAGGGGCTGCCGAAATATGAAGCAATTCAAATGGTGCAACCTACACTTGTTCAAGGACTCAAGGAGTTGCTGTTAACACTTGGGAATCCACTGAGGCAATGAAAGCACTAATGTGACACTTACATGACACATTTTATATATATATATATATATATATATATATGTATATATATATATATATATATATTTACAGGGGATGCAGTCAGAACGCAGGTGGTCGCGATCCCGGGATTCAGGAGATCAACGCTGGAATCCTGACAGCTGGCATTTTGCCGGCGGCCGGCATCCCGACCCCTGCCCCTAATTCCACCAACCGAGTGGGAAAAGAACCAGTGGCGAGCAAAACTCGCAACCATGCCCGCAGCGTGCCCGCAAAGAGACTCACTGCCTCGCTGCTGGTATTCTGGCAGGCGGAATGCCGCTGTCGGTATATCATACCGGACCCATATACAATACTACAAAGAACCAACCTGGCACCACTCTTAAATCTTACCTATCTATGAAAGGTTGGCTATGATACAATATGTCAACATGCAGATTGCAACATTCACTATGTCAACACCATAATATTGACATGTACAGAATGTCAATAATCAGCATGTCTACATGTTCAAAATGGTGACAGAGGACATTTTAACATCCACATGCCTTTGATCGTGTATACAAATCGTGATTGTTGTTACTAACTACATGCTCTTGTGAAAACTCATACATCTCATTTGTCTGTATTTTACTTTTTGTTTTTGTTTCACTGGTTAAATGCAAAAAAACAATAAAAATACTCAATTTAAAAAAAAAGGACAATGCTGACTTTAGATCAAATTGTCACTAAATTGATTAAATGGCCCATTAACTCTTCACCAAATTCAACACTGTATAAATTCTATGAATTCTAGGGACAAATATAAGAGCCATGGATTGCAGAACATGCAGATCTTTTGGCAATCTAGCAGTATAATTTAAAGCAGCAATTTGTTAAAGGCAAAATCAACTGATTTTTTACACATATGGCATAAAAACGGTAAAGATTTGGTGGGAATGGGAACATAGGGGGTCATTCCGAGTTGTTCGCTCGCAAGCGGATTTTAGCAGATTTGCTCATGCTTAGCCGCCGCCTACTGGGAGTGAATCTTAGCATCTTAAAATTGCGAACGATGTATTCGCAATATTGCGATTACACACCTCGTAGCAGTTTCTGAGTAGCTCCAGACTTACTCGGCATCTGCGATCATTTCACTGCTTGTCGTTCCTGGTTTGACGTCACAAACACACCCAGCGTTCGCCCAGACACTCCTCCGTTTCTCCGGCCACTCCTGCATTTTTTCTGGAAACGGTAGCGTTTTTTCCCACACGCCCATAAAACGGCCTGTTTCCGCCCAGTAACACCCATCCTGTCAATCACATTACGATCGCCAGAACGATGAAAAAGCCGTGAGTAAAATTCCTAACTGCATAGCAAATTTACTTGGCGCAGTCGCAGTGCGGACATTGCGCATGCGCATTAAGCGGAAAATCGCTGCGATGCGAAGATTTTTACCGAGCGAACAACTCGGAATGAGGGCCATAATATCTAAATTATACTGTAAATTCTGCTTTAAATAATATATTCTGTAAAACTTTACATTCACAGATTGACCAAATTTTATAATTTAACCTTTTTGTATTTGTCACCATCCTGTAAAAATGTTTATGTATTTTGGGGTGGTTTTTTTTGTTAGCACCTTTTGTAGTATAGTTGGAATTTTTTTTAAAAGGTTTCTCTCCCTCTGACTTTACCTAGATACAGTATATTGCAGGCCCCAAGGAAAAAGTTTGAAAGGACCCCTATGTATCACTCAATGGCGAAAAATATATATAACACATGTAACTTTGACAGGGTAGGTGGGCCCCATCTCAGCTCTGGGCCCCATAACAGCTGCACTGCCCCCACCTATGGTAGCTACACCCTTGGTTAGTTGCACTTTTTTCAAATACAGGTATTATTCTACACTCTGTGTATCTGTTACACTGTACTGTCCATATACAATTAATATTCTTTAGCAATTATATTAGATGGTTTGTATTCATTTTAAGATGATACAGATTTTGCAAGATGATTTAAGTTATTTCAAATGAATTAGTATGCAGTGGTCATTTGTGTTTGGTTTGTGCACGCTTAGTGCATATAACGGTTTCAGTGCAAGCATGGAAATGATTTATATAATGTCATCTATTACACACCAATGCACTTATGCTGTACATTGTAATTGAAAGTGATATGAATGTCAGTGGCTGATTTAATCTTTATCAGAAGGTACAGTATTTCCTCTGTTTTCTATTTTCATTACAATAAAAATCCTATTTTATGAGCAAATAAAATAAGAGAGAAGATTATATTTATTAGGACAATAACTTGTGTGTGGTAACATTTCACAACACAGACAAATATTATAAAGTCAGGTTCATAGCCTATTCTTTCTTTTCCTTCCCCTTAATTAAGAAAATAACATACAGTATATGCTATAAGAAAATAAACTCCTGCAATGGGAGCTGGATTCATTTTCTGAAAGGTACACTTGGAGCTACTGTAATGCCGAGAGATACAGGATTACGTTGAAATTTCAGACACGAACCATAGTGGTAAGATATATTATTTAGTCTGGTCCGTAACAGAGATCTCAGACACAGTTTTTGAACATTGGGGGTAATTCCAAGTTGATCGCAGCAGGAAATTTTTTAGCAGTTGGGCAAAACCATGTGCACTGCAGGGGGGGCAGATATAACATTTGCAGAGAGAGTTAGATTTGGGTGGGTTATATTGTTTCTGTGCAGGGTAAATACTGGATGCCTTATTTTTACACTGCAGTTTAGATTGCAGATTGAACACACCCCACCCAAATCTAACTCTCTCTGCACATGTTATATCTGCCCTTCCTGCAGTGCACATGGTTTTGCCAAACTGCTAAAAAATTTCCTGCTGCGATCAACTTGGAATTACCCCCATTGTCCTGATAGGACCTCATTTGTGTCAAAAAGCTGAAAATGCAGTCATTCCAGTTACCTCTTTGTATGATTCAACCAATCTCCACAGAGCATTTCTACACCTTTATGCCCAGATTTATCAAGCCTTGGAGAGTGATAAATAGCACGATGATTAAGTACCAACCAATCAGCTCATAACTGCCATGTTACAGGCTATGTTTGAAAAATGACAGTTAGGAGCTGATTGGTTGGTACTTTATCACCATGCAATTTATCACTCTTCAAGGCTTGATAAATCTGGGCCTAAGACTGCAAAGCTGTCATTTACACACTGCCTGCATATTAAAAGAACTTCAATCCTAACATGGCAACCTGCTGCAGAGGAACAAAACAGAACACATTAGTATAATCACTCCATTTAATATTTATTATTTGGATCGTTAATAGTCTTTAGTGACTTTATGCGCTATTTAGACTCCATTCTCAATATCGTTCTGAAACACAGATAAAGATAATACACAATGGTGAGTGCAGTATTTTGTCACTTTGTAAGGCTGTTCTGGGCACAATGAGTTATCCAATATACGGATGAGGCTCTTTTAAAAGCGGCACTTATACAGTACTTGATCAGTAAGCATCCATGTGTTTGTACTCAGTACTAGTTACAATGTGCAGTAGGTAAAACCTTGCACTTTTGTCCTCACTTTTACATAGCTTTAGAAAAGTCTTCATTCGTAAATCTCGTAATTTCCATGTATCATAAGAATACTTCCAGAAATTCAAAACCTTACTGCTTAGAAAGTTACAGCTAAATTTACCATACAGTACATGGGCATAGGTTGTGGTAATGGGCACATTTCTGCTCAGTATAATTGGGTGGAGGTGGCAAAATATACATGGATTGGGTATATTGTGTTGTTTCATATAGATACATGATCTCTGCAGTCATCCGTCTATATGTCTGCACATGAACACACAAATAAGGTCTTGCTTTGGAAGGTGGGATGGTATAATACACAGTGAGGGACAGTGGGTATATTTGGGGAGGTTTTTAGCAACCCAAATTGGCATCTTTACATTTTCAAGGTGGTGAACTCAACAACTATGCTTCAGGATGTGGCTTTTACTGGGCTAAGGCCAATTTGTAAAGGAAGATAATAATATAAATTGATAAACCAATGCAAATAGTCTCTCAATATTATAGGGACACTGGAAGGGAATGGTAGCATCCCTTAATGGACTTGATTTATTTGGAACACAAAAATGCTAAAACGCCAGTATATTAGAAAAAAATGAGGTGAAGTTTAAAAACTAATCAAGATTGTGTATGAAGTGAATAAAGAGTTCAAAATATAATAATTTGGGTATGCACCTACAAGGGAATGGGTACAAAATACCATCAATTGGGATAACAACAGTCAGAAGAACCGACACATCCTGGTAAGTATTTTTACCTAACCTCTGTCCCTACCCATTACTCTAACTCACCCCTCCCACAGCATAACCCGTAACTTCCCCTCCCGCAGCCTAACCAAACCCACCTCCCGGAGCCTAAGCCTAATCTCCCGCTGCAGCCTGAACCTAGAGCCTACCCTAACCCTAAACCCGGACATTATCTCTGGGATGTGTAACAATTTTTTGGCCTCAGGATGCTGCTGTCGTTCTTGTGACTGTTGGGATCCCGACTGCCAGTATTTTGTCTGCATTCCCCTACAATTGCACTCAGGGCCGTAGAGAGCTATGACGGGCCCAGCTGATGGAGGAGGTGTGGCCATTCACACTCGGAAATAAGATCAATGAAAACTACTACTACTGTATACATGTCACCACATAGAGCTGGTGGGTGTCGAGGAGGAGGACATTCTCCCTGCACAGCTAGGCCCCTTAGAAAATCTTGGGCCTGAGTACTTAGTACCTTGTTACCTCCCCCGGGTATTCCTCAGTGGTGTTGGGTATGGGATACCGGCAGACAGGATGCCGGCGGTCAGAATACAGACACCGGCATCCCGACTGACAGAATCCTGACAGGTGGCCTCAACTAAACTAACCCTAATCCTCCCTTCTACAGCCTAACACCCCGTCCTGCAGCCTAATGGGGGGTGCACACGTAGTGAAGTGTACAGAGATGTGTGCTGAGCGATCTAGCACAGAACGCTCAGCAGACATCTCTGGACGCTCAGCACACAGCGCAATGTGTGCTGAGCGAGGCGGGGGGGCGTTCATTTCACCCAGCGGGAAGTGAGCGATCTGACTAGATTTGGCCTGCCTAGATGTGGTCTGCAGGCCAATCTAGAGTCAGTGACAGCGATGCGTGGGGCCACGCATCGCAATCGCTATGGAACATACACACGGAGCGATGTGTGCTTCATTTCTAAGCAATCTAGCAATCAGGATGCTAATAAAAACAAATCAAAATGTAAAAATAATAAGAATTTACTTACTGATAATTCTATTTCTCGGAGTCCGTAGTGGATGCTGGGGTTCCTGAAAGGACCATGGGGAATAGCGGCTCCGCAGGAGACAGGGCACAAAAAGTAAAGCTTTAGGATCAGGTGGTGTGCACTGGCTCCTCCCCCTATGACCCTCCTCCAAGCCTCAGTTAGGATACTGTGCCCGGACGAGCGTACACAATAAGGAAGGATTTTGAATCCCGGGTAAGACTCATACCAGCCACACCAATCACACTGTACAACCTGTGATCTGAACCCAGTTAACAGTATGATAACAGCGGAGCCTCTGAAAAGATGGCTCACAACAATAATAACCCGATTTTTGTAACTATGTACAAGTATTGCAGATAATCCGCACTTGGGATGGGCGCCCAGCATCCACTACGGACTCCGAGAAATAGAATTATCGGTAAGTAAATTCTTATTTTCTCTATCGTCCTAGTGGATGCTGGGGTTCCTGAAAGGACCATGGGGATAATACCAAAGCTCCCAAACGGGCGGGAGAGTGCGGATGACTCTGCAGCACCGAATGAGAGAACTCCAGGTCCTCCTTAGCCAGGGTATCAAATTTGTAGGATTTTACCAACGTGTTTGCCCCTGACTAAATAGCCGCTCGGCAAAGTTGTAAAGCCGAGACCCCTCGGGCAGCCGCCCAAGATAAGCCCACCTTCCTTGTGGAATGGGCATTTACATATTTTGGCTGTGGCAGGCCTGCCACAGAATGTGCAAGCTGAATTGTATTACACATCCAACTAGCAATAGTCTGCTTAGAAGCAAGAGCACCCAGTTTGTTGGGTGCATACAGGATAACAGCAAGTCAGTTTTCCTGACTCCAGCCGTCCTGGAACCTATATTTACAGGGCCCTGACAACATCTAGCAACCTGGAGTCCTCCAAGTCCCTAGTAGGCGCAAGGCACCAAAATAAGCTGGTTCAGGTGAAACACTGACACCACCTTAGGGAGAGAACTGGGGACGAGTCCGCAGCTCTGCCCTGTCCAAATGGACAACCAGATATGGGCTTTTTTGAGAAAAAAACCACCAATTTGACACTCGCCTGGTCCAGGCCAGGGCCAAGAGCATGGTCACTTTTCATGTGAGATGCTTCAAATCCACAGATTTGACTGGTTTTAAACCAATGTGATTTGAGGAATCCCAGAACTACGTTGAGATCCCACAGTGCCACTGGAGGCACAAAAGGGGGTTGTATATGCAATACTCCCTTGACAAACTTCTGGACTTCAGGAACTGAAGCCACTTCTTTCTGGAAGAAAATCGACAGGGCCGAAATTTGAACCTTAATGGACCCCAATTTGAGGCCCATAGACACTCCTGTTTGCAGGAAATGCAGGAATCGACCGAGTTGAAAATTCTTCGTGGGGCCTTTCTGGCCTCACACCACGCAACATATTTTTGCCACATGTGGTGATAATGTTGTGCGGTCACCTCCTTTCTGGCTTTGACCAGGGTAGGAATGACCTCTTCCGGAATGCCTTTTTCCCTTAGGATCCGGCGTTCCACCGCCATGCCGTCAAACGCAGCTGCGGTAAGTCTTGGAACAGACATGGTACTTGCTGAAACAAGTCCCTTCTTAGCGGCAGAGGCCATAAGTCCTCTGTGAGCATCTCTTGAAGTTCCGGGTACCAAGTCCTTCTTGGCCAATCCGGAGCCATGAGTATAGTTCTTACTCCTCTACGTCTTATAAGTCTCAGTATCTTAGGTATGAGAAGCAGAGGATGGAACACATACACCGACTGGTACATCCATGGTGTTACCAGAACGTCCACAGCTATTGCCTGAGGGTCTCTTAACCTGGCGCAATACCTGTCCCGTTTTTTGTTCAGACGGGACGCCATCATGTCCACCTTTGGTATTTCCCAACGGTTTACAATCATGTGGAAAACTTCCCGATGAAGTTTCCACTCTGCCGGGTGGAGGTCGTGCCTGCTGAGGAAGTCTGCTTCCCAGTTTCCATTCCCGGAATGAAACACTGCTGACAGTGCTATCACATGATTTTCCGCCCAGCGAAAAGTCCTTGCAGTTTTTGCCATTGCCCTCCTGCTTCTTGTGCCGCCCTGTCTATTTACGTGGGCGACTGCCGTGGTGTTTTTCCCACTGGATCAATACCGGCTGACCTTGAAGCAGAGGTCTTGCTAAGCTTAGAGTATTATAAATTTACCCTTAGCTCCAGTATATTTATGTGGAGAAAAGTCTCCAGACTTGATCACACTCCCTGGAAATTTTTTCCTTGTGTGACTGCTCCCCAGCCTCTCGGGCTGGCCTCCGTGGTCACCAGCATCCAATCCTGAATGCCGAATCTGCGGCCCTCTAGAAGATGAGCACTCTGTAACCACCACAGGAGAGACACCCTTGTCCTTGGATATAGGGTTATCCGCTGATGCATCTGAAGATGCGATCCGGTCCATTTGTCCAGCAGATCCCACTGAAAAATTCTTGCGTGAAATCTGCCGAATGGAATTGCTTCGTAGGAAGTCACCATCTTTACCAGGACCCTTGTGCAATGATGCACTGATTTTAGGAGGTTCCTGACTAGCTCGGATAACTCCCTGGCTTTCTCTTCCGGGAGAAACACCTTTTTCTGGACTGTGTCCAGAATCATCCCTAGGCACAGCAGACTTGTCGTCGGGATCAGCTGCGATTTTGGAATATTTAGAATCCACCCGTGCTGTTGTAGCAGTATCCGAGATAGTGCTACTCCGACCTCCAACTGTTCCCTGGACTTTGCCCTTATCAGGAGATCGTCCAAGTAAGGGATAATTAAGACGCCTTTTCTTCGAAGAAGAATCATCATTTCGGCCATTACCTTGGTAAAGACCCGGGGTGCCGTGGACAATCCAAACGGCAGCGTCTGAAACTGATAGTGACAGTTCTGTACCACGAACCTGAGGTACCCTTAGTGAGAAGGGCAAATTTTGGACATGGAGGTAAGCATCCCTGATGTCTCGGGACACTATATAGTCCCCTTCTTCCTGGTTCGTTATCACTGCTCTGAGTGACTCCATCTTGATTTGAACCTTTGTAAGTGTTCAAATTTTTTTAGATTTAGAATAGGTCTCACCTAGCCTTCTGGCTTCAGTACCACAATATAATGTGGAATAATACCCCTTTTCTTGTTGTAGGAGGGGTAATTTGATTATCACCTGCTGGGAATACAGCTTGTGAATTGTTTCCCATACTGCCTCCTTGTCGGAGGGAGACCTTGGTAAACCAGACTTCAGGAGCCTGCGAAGGGGAAACGTCTCGACATTCCAATCTGTACCCCTGGGATACTACATGTAGGATCCAGGGGTCCTGTACGGTCCCAGCGTCATGCTGAGAGCTTGGCAGAAGCGGTGGAACGCTTCTGTTCCTGGGAATGGGCTGCCTGCTGCAGTCTTCTTCCCTTTCCTCTATCCCTGGGCAGATATGACTCTTATAGGGACGAAAGGACTGAGGCTGAAAAGACGGTGTCTTTTTCTGCAGAGATGTGACTTAGGGTAAAAACGGTGGATTTTCCAGCAGTTGCCGTGGCCACCAGGTCCGATGGACCGACCCCAAATAACTCCTCTTCCTTTATACGGCAATACACCTTTGTGCCGTTTCTATAGTCAATAAAATACTGTCCCTGTCAAGGGTATCAATATTTTTAGTCAGGGAATCCGACCAAGCCACCCCAGCTCTGCACATCCAGGCTGAGGCGATCGCTGGTCGCAGTATAACACCAGTATGTGTGTATATACTTTTTATGATATTTTCCAGCCTCCTGTCAGCTGGCTCCTTGAGGACGGCCCTATCTATAGACGGTACCGCCACTTGTTTTGATAAGCGTGTGAGCGCCTTATCCACCCTAAGGGGTGTTTCCCAACGCGCCCTAACTTCTGGCGGGAAAGGGTATACCGCCCATAATTTTCTATCGGGGGGAACCCACGCATCATCACACACTTCATTTAATTTATCTGATTCAGGAAAAACTACGGTAGTTTTTTCACATCCCACATAATACCCTCTTTTGTGGTACTTGTAGTATCAGAAATATGTAACACCTCCTTCATTGCCCTTAACGTGTGGCCCTAATAAGGAATACGTTTGTTTATTCACCGTCGACACTGGATTCAGTGTCCGTGTCTGTGTCTGTGTCGACCGACTAAAGTAAACGGGCGTTTTAAAACCCCTGACGGTGTTTCTGAGACGTCTGGACCGGTACTAATTGTTTGTCGGCCGTCTCATGTCGTCAACCGACCTTGCAGCGTGTTGACATTATCACGTAATTCCCTAAATAAGCCATCCATTCCGGTGTCGACTCCCTAGAGAGTGACATCACCATTACAGGCAATTGCTCCGCCTCCTCACCAACATCGTCCTCATACATGTCGACACACACGTACCGACACACAGCACACACACAGGGAATGCTCTGATAGAGGACAGGACCCACTAGCCCTTTGGAGAGACAGAGGGAGAGTTTGCCAGCACACACCAAAAACGCTATAATTATATAGGGACAACCTTATATAAGTGTTTTCCCTTATAGCATCTTTTATATATTTCTAACGCCAAATTAGTGCCCCCCCTCTCTGTTTTAACCCTGTTTCTGTAGTGCAGTGCAGGGGAGAGCCTGGGAGCCTTCCCTCCAGCCTTTCTGTGAGGGAAAATGGCGCTGTGTGCTGAGGAGATAGGCCCCGCCCCTTTTTCGGCGGGCTCGTCTCCCGCTCTTTAATGGATTCTGGCAGGGGTTAAATATCTCCATATAGCCCCCGGAGGCTATATGTGAGGTATTTTTAGCCAAAAAAGGTTTTCATTTGCCTCCCAGGGCGCCCCCCTCCCAGCGCCCTGCACCCTCAGTGACTGCCGTGTGAAGTGTGCTGAGAGGAAATGGCGCACAGCTTCAGTGCTGTGCGCTACCTTAAGAAGACTGAGGAGTCTTCTGCCGCCGATTCTGGACCTCTTCTCGTTTCAGCATCTGCAAGGGGGCCGGCGGCGAGGCTCCGGTGACCATCCAGGCTGTACCTGTGATCGTCCCTCTGGAGCTAATGTCCAGTAGCCAAAGAAGCCAATCCATCCTGCACGCAGGTGAGTTCACTTCTTCTCCCCTAAGTCCCTCGTTGCAGTGATCCTGTTGCCAGCAGGACTCACTGTAAAATAAAAAACCTAAGCTAAACTTTTCTAAGCAGCTCTTTAGGAGAGCCACCTAGATTGCACCCTTCTCGGCCGGGCACAAAAATCTAACTGAGGCTTGGAGGAGGGTCATAGGGGGAGGAGCCAGTGCACACCACCTGATCCTAAAGCTTTACTTTTTGTGCCCTGTCTCCTGCGGAGCCGCTATTCCCCATGGTCCTTTCAGGAACCCCAGCATCCACTAGGACGATAGAGAAATTATATATATATATATATATAAATACATACATATACACACACATATGTGTATAGTATATAGTATAGTACAATAAATAATTTATCATTTATTTTTTATTATATTTATATTCTTTATTTCTATTTGCTGGTAAAGAGTCCAGGAGAGCAAAAGAATATAAATGTGTATATGATAACTGTTTATTTAGTATACAATGGTTAATATGCACAAATAGGTTGGGAACACGGACTTGATATACATAGCCCTGCATGGTGTGTTACTGTTCCAGGTGTCTACACAGCATCTGGGATGTCACATGATGGTGTGTTGCTGGAGACATCTGTATAGCAAATCGCTCCTTGTTTGCTTGTTATATACGAGCATGTAATAGGCAGATTTAAGTAGTTAGTGTTGCCCATGCTTATGATGATACATGCTAAGTCTGTTCTAAATGTGATCCCTATCCTGTATGTTTGTTTTATTAGCAGAATGTATCTTGCACTTGCAGTTACGTCTCCAATGTCATCTGGTGAACGTGAGCGCAAGTAAACTAAGAATGAAACGCTATCTATGATAATAATTTCATACCTAATGAGCTAGGCTGAGTGTTAGTCAGAGTACAGCATACTCAGTAGCTACAAGATGGGTCCACGGTTATCTTGACTAGTTTTCTGCGCCTAGGCACAACATGATTTATTAGCATAAACCCTTCATCTATTGTTCTCAGTTGCAATACAATACAGAGAACAATACAGCAGGAGATAGTCATTACAGCAGGGGATTAAGTCCGACTGGTCAGTCTCAGTTAATCTTATTAAAGGCAATACAAAATTGGGTTAAGGATGCCGCACAGGACTAGGTGATGTTAAATGAATAAATAATTTGTATGTGTTTCCAAGAAAACCGACAGACCGGAAAAACTTCCGGAATTTATCACCATCTACCGTTGAACAAGAAGAGTTCTTTTATAGGTAGAAAAAAGGGTGATTATCGATGGTGCTCCCATGGGTCTATTACATAGGTAATAAAGAGAGGAGAGAAAGAAAAAGTGACCCTTGTTGGGAGCACTCACTCTTGGAAACAATTGTAATTGAGATTATGCATAATGAGGTAGATATTAAAACGTAACCTTTAATTATTTTTAAATAAAATAAAAGTACACACAAAATTGCTGTTTAAAAATATGACTGAACAAAGTGAAACATTGGTTTGGAATTCCGACTGTGAATATATAGGTGAAAACATATATATAAGGCAAAGGCGTTAGATTATGGCAAAACCAAAAATTGCCCTCCAGGTATTAATTTTTAAGGGTTAGTGCAATAGCCAGAGTATTGCCGTCAAGAAAAACCTACAACACCAGGTATTCCTTAGTGGTCAACCACCTAAGTACTGACCAGGCCCAACACCGTATTGCTTCCAAGATCGGACGAGATTGGGCATGTACGGTGTGGTATGGTAGTAGATTCAGGTTTGATGAGGCAAGAACCTGCAGCTGGTATGCGGCTGTTGAGTGTACCATAAACCTGGTTATTGGGATGGGCAAATGATCTCTAAAAATAGAGATATGTGTTTGACCATCATTGCACCAAATTGTATTCCCAATGTGTAGGTATACGGAGGTTTAAATCATATGGTCAGTCGGTTTTGCCAAATAGAGCCGTCTTGTATGTTGCTTTTTTTGTGCTGTGCAACATCATTAAAATTTTTCACGTGTGATAGGGCAAGAATGGACCCTTGTTATACTGATGACATGCCAACAAGATTAATGCAAATTGAATCACAATTATGTTTCTAATATGTAATGTGATTAAAGCTGAAACTATAATGATCAAGATAAATCCACCATCCTCCCCCTCCACCTTCACAGAAAGTATAGGGCTGGAAATGGAAATGCACTAGGAAACATATTTGTCAGCTGAGCAGACAGATTAGCAGAAGTGGATAGATAGATAGGAAATATATTTTCCAGAGACAAAATCTCTGTTATCCACATTAAGGCTAACTAAATCATTAGAGCCTGAAATACCACATGCTGTCTTTATCACAATCTTGTCGAGCTGTTGTACTTTCAGTAAGGAAACAAATGGTCATGTATACACTGTGTGTCCACAATAAGAAAATCAATAAGAAAATCAGAATTGTGACATGCCAAATATAATTTGTGCTAAAATAGCAAGTGTGTATACCTTGATTCTATGCCTGTATTTGAGACCTGTATAAAGAAACAGTGCTATCTATACAGGGATGAGGGAGTGACGACACCTGTACTGTAATTGCTACAGCTGTAGAGAATAACAGATTGTTACTAATTATAATGTGTCAGCCACAAATGACACAAAAAGTGTCAAAGAATTGTACTATGTGTTGATGGCACTTAGAAAGCAGAAAAGCGTATCATATACAATGAATAATGCCTTAAATAAGTGGCATAAATTTGCCGAAAAAAGAGACCAATGCACATGCTGTTAAATTACATCTGTGCGCGGCTGGAGAGCGGGAGACGGGAAATATGCAGGATATACAAAAATATACTTATAGCCGCCTGGCGTCTGTGTCCTGCTTGCTGAATGCCGCTGACAGCTCGGCTATACGAGCTGTGTGTCTCTGCGGCTCGCCTGGTCTCCTCTCCTGCCGGTCTGCTGGTCACGTGAGCGCGCTCACCGTGACCACGTCCATCACCCCCAACGTACGTTTCACAGTTAGCTTGTTCACGGGTAGTGTGAACACTAGGTGTGCAGACCCGGTTTAAATCTGCTAAAGTGATTGCTAATTGCCTGCACCTATTAGTAATGATAGGGTCTGGCTGCGTGCGGTGAGCTGCACAGTAAAAACTGAGGGAATGTCCTACACATGTTAGAGCAAATATAGGTAATTAGTGAATAGATGACCTGCATTAACCTATGAAAAGTGTCATTGGAGATAAGTTGAAAACCTGTCTTCATATGATATTATTTGGGTTTTATTTTTTGTACGCATTATATAGTATAAAAATAATAATATATTGTATCTATAGGTGAATTTCACCTATAGGTGATAGAATAGGAAAAAAGGAATTAAATGATAGATTGGAAAAATTGTATGTGAAGGTAAGTAAAAAACAGTGTGACCTGTGCTAATTAGTGGTGCTTGGATATTAAGTTAGGGTGTTATGATAGGAGTGAATATGTGTGTGAACTGTAAAAGAGAAACAGGGGAGGGAAATGATTAGCAAAAATTAGTGTTGAGTAGTGAGATGACTGCGATGAGGTATGGTGGGGGCATGCTGTGAAAGGTGATGAAGATAGATGCTGATAGTGTGTGGGAGGGAGGGGGATATTGAATGCCCTGGAGAAAAATAGTGAAAGATATGTGCAGAGTGCACAAAGGAAATCAGATGTGAATTGCATGTATGAAGAAATGGTGAATAGTGATATGCTGCTAGTAAGTAGGTGAAAGATGTATATATAGGAAGAGGGGGGAAAAAATGACGTTAGACATAATAGTCCCTGCTTGGATAATTCATAACAAAATATTAGCTTATTTATAGTGATGATATGATCAAATTGGAAGGAAAGCGCTAAAATTAATGGTTTCATTAAGTCCTTGAGGGTGTAGTGAGTCCAATCTAAAAGTCCACTCACACTCCTTTCGTAGCAGAGTATTGGTCCAATCTCCTCCTCGTATACCAAGTTTGACTTGCTCTAGTCCACAAACTCTGAGTTCATTCCACCGACCTGCATGGTTGGAAACAAAATGTCGTGCCACAGAGGTGATTTGCTTCATTTTTTGTAAGTCTTTAGTCGCATTGCGAATGGATCCAACGTGTTCCAAAATTCTTTGCTTGAAAGCTCTGGTCGTCATGCCCACATATCTTTGTCCACAAGTGCACACTATACAGTAAACCACTCCTTCTGTTGAGCAGTTAATAAAATGTCTGAGTTTAATATCTTTACCATAGCGGTCCTGGATATGATCAGTCTTAAGGATGTATTGACATGCTCTACAGTGACCACATGGATGTGTGCCAATCGTTGGTTGTGATTTCCCTTGTGTTTTTTGGAAATGGCTGGACACCAATCTGTCTTTCAAATTTCTCGACCTCCGCCAGCTCATGGATACTTGTGGTCCAAGTTTTTGAGATAAGGTGGGATCCAAATGGAGGATTCCCCAATGTTTTTGGATAGCTTGTTTTACCTGACGCCACTCTCGACAGAAACCCCCTACAAATCTGATGGTATTGTCCTCTTGTTTCTTTTGTTTCTTTTCAAAGATTAAGTGCTCTCTCTGGATAGTCTGAATGTTTCTGCTGGCTTTCTTAATAGAAGTATTGCTGTATCCTCTCTCCCGTAGTCTCTTCGAGAGGTCTTTGCTTTGATCCGCAAAGTCCTGATCGTTGGAGCAGTTCCTTCTTAAACGTAGATATTCCCCCTTAGGAATGTTCATAATTGTTGGAGGAAAATGGGAACTGGTTTGATGTAACAGAGTGTTTGAAGATGTCTCCTTCCTATGCAGTTTTGTTGAGAGCATTTTGCTTTCATCTCTATAAATAAGCACATCCAGAAATGGGAGTTCTTCCTGACTGATATGATGGGTAAGTCGAATATTGAGATTATTGTTGTTGAGATGTTCAATGAAAAGGAGAAGCATCTGTACGTCACCTTCCCATATCATCAAAATATCATCGATGTACCTTACCCACATGATGATATTGGATGTAAAGACATCATTGCTGTCAGTGAACACAAATTCGCGTTCCCACCATCCTAAGAAAATATTAGCGTACGTGGGGGCACATGCTGCCCCCATAGCTGTGCCCCTGGTCTGTAAAAAGAATCTGTTGTTGAAAGTGAAGAGATTATGACTGAGTATAAATTGGAGTAAGTCAGCAAGGAACACGTGGAATTTCTCCATGCCTTCCATATTCATGAAATAGTTGACAGCTTCAAGTCCTTTATCATGGTCAATTGAGGTGTATAGTGCCTCAACGTCCAAAGAGACTAAATATTGGTTTGTTTCCAATTTGACATCATGAATCTTGCGAAGAACGTCTGTGGTGTCTTGGACAAAGGAAGGGAGACCCAAAACGTGGTGTCGTAGATGTAAATCGACAAAGATACTGGCTTTTTCAGTTAAAGATCCTATCCCCGATACGATCGGTCTTCCTGGTGGTTGCCTCATGTTCTTATGTATCTTGGGGAGCATGTAAAATGTAGGGATACTGGGATGTGTTGTCTGGAGATACTGATATTCTGAAGATGTTATAGTCCCTTCCACATGTGCATCGGTAAGAATCCGGTTGTATAGCGTCTTGTAATTTTCCATAGGGTTCAGTAATACTCTTTGATAGCACGTTTGGTCTTCCAGCTGTCGATATGCTTCCTGTATATATTGTTCTCGGGGCCATAGCACCACGTTTCCCCCTTTGTCTGATGGCTTAATAATAACGTCCTGCCATGATTCAATCTCTCTTAGAGCATTTAATTCTTTCCTGGATAGATTGGAATTATACAAACTTCTGGTATTCCGAAGGTGTATATGGTCAAATTCTTGAGATACTAATTTGGTAAATATCTGTATCTCAGGGCTCGTCTGCTCTGTTGGAAAAAATGTAGACCTTTTCTTGCAGATGACCCTCTTGCTGACTTCCCACTGGGGGTCTATAGTTGGTGTTGATTCTGATTCCAAGGATTGTAGGGCCTCCAGTGCCTCCAATTCGAGTCCTGACAGGTCTGATGTATTCATGTTGTCACCTGTTTCTGTCTGGTAAGATTGAGTACAGTCGGTTTTGGAGGTAATTATTTTATTATGAAATTTCGTGAGAAGTAACTTTCTACTAAATAGTTTTAAATCTTTTTCCCATTTAAATCTGTTAAACTTTTCGGTTGGAGAATAGGAGAGGCCTTTGCTCAGAACTTGGATTTGATCGTGATCTAAAATGTGTGCTGAAAGGTTGATGATCTTGAGTTGTGAAGAAGTGTCGGTTGGTATTGGGAAATCTGGAGTTACCTTCTGCGTGAATTCCGTACTGGTTGTCTCCTCGGTGGTAATTGATCCCACTGTTGTTGACGACCTCTTCCTCCTCTTGCGCCCCCTCCTTGTCTTTCGTTTACTGGGTGCCTTGATCCCCTTCCCCTGGGGGGATCCCCTAAAAAATGTTGTTGATGATATTGGGTGGAGCTGTTACCCTCACTTCTAAAGTTCGTGGTTAACGATGCGTTGGGGGTATATTCCGGAATGTCTTCAGCTCCAGATGTTTCTATGTCTGATGAGGAGTAATGTTCAAGGTTTCTAGGGGGTCGTGGTTGCCAAGAGGGCTTGTTCCACTTGAATATTTTGCCCGATACAAAATCCTTCTTGTCTCTGGCAAATTTATTTCTTTTCCTATCAATTATAGTTTGTTCATATGTTAGAAGGTCTTGTTTGTTTTTCTCGAAACAGCGTTGAAATTGTATATCCTTCTCCCAGGGCTCCAATTTCTTACTTAGTTCGTCCAGATCACGTTCACAGCCTTCAAGTATGAGGTGGTTGTGTTTGATCAAAATGCACATGAGTTCCATGGAACACTTAAGGAGACTGTTATCCCAATCAGTTTTGAGGTTTTCACTGGCTAGGTTGAAAGTGGGAAAGACTCTTGGCCTAAGGCCACGTGGTACAATTTTGTTCTTTAAATAATTCTCTAGTGTAGTGAGGTCCCAACTGGTTCTTATTTGCTTATGCAGCAGTTGTTTGAGTTGTACAAAATCAGATTCCCAGTTAGTGTGTGGTTCTGTATCCACTATGTTGCTTGGAAAAATCTCATCTAAATTTTCTCTATTTCTGTGTTTATAGGACAGTTCCTGCTTTAAATTGAAGCTCATGTTAATTGTGTATGGGGCTGTGCCCGTTTGTGTACAAAAGACTGTGGTTACTGAAAAAGTATTTTTTGTTACATCAAATATTCCGTGCTGGTATTCCTAAGAAAACTATTTCTAGTTAGGTACAATATGCAATACAAAATTGGGTTAAGGATGCCGCACAGGACTAGGTGATGTTAAATGAATAAATAATTTGTATGTGTTTCCAAGAAAACCGACAGACCGGAAAAACTTCCGGAATTTATCACCATCTACCGTTGAACAAGAAGAGTTCTTTTATAGGTAGAAAAAAGGGTGATTATCGATGGTGCTCCCATGGGTCTATTACATAGGTAATAAAGAGAGGAGAGAAAGAAAAAGTGACCCTTGTTGGGAGCACTCACTCTTGGAAACAATTGTAATTGAGATTATGCATAATGAGGTAGATATTAAAACGTAACCTTTAATTATTTTTAAATAAAATAAAAGTACACACAAAATTGCTGTTTAAAAATATGACTGAACAAAGTGAAACATTGGTTTGGAATTCCGACTGTGAATATATAGGTGAAAACATATATATAAGGCAAAGGCGTTAGATTATGGCAAAACCAAAAATTGCCCTCCAGGTATTAATTTTTAAGGGTTAGTGCAATAGCCAGAGTATTGCCGTCAAGAAAAACCTACAACACCAGGTATTCCTTAGTGGTCAACCACCTAAGTACTGACCAGGCCCAACACCGTATTGCTTCCAAGATCGGACGAGATTGGGCATGTACGGTGTGGTATGGTAGTAGATTCAGGTTTGATGAGGCAAGAACCTGCAGCTGGTATGCGGCTGTTGAGTGTACCATAAACCTGGTTATTGGGATGGGCAAATGATCTCTAAAAATAGAGATATGTGTTTGACCATCATTGCACCAAATTGTATTCCCAATGTGTAGGTATACGGAGGTTTAAATCATATGGTCAGTCGGTTTTGCCAAATAGAGCCGTCTTGTATGTTGCTTTTTTTGTGCTGTGCAACATCATTAAAATTTTTCACGTGTGATAGGGCAAGAATGGACCCTTGTTATACTGATGACATGCCAACAAGATTAATGCAAATTGAATCACAATTATGTTTCTAATATGTAATGTGATTAAAGCTGAAACTATAATGATCAAGATAAATCCACCATCCTCCCCCTCCACCTTCACAGAAAGTATAGGGCTGGAAATGGAAATGCACTAGGAAACATATTTGTCAGCTGAGCAGACAGATTAGATTAGAGAGAGCACTTAATCTTTGAAAAGAAACAAAAGAAACAAGAGGACAATACCATCAGATTTGTAGGGGGTTTCTGTCGAGAGTGGCGTCAGGTAAAACAAGCTATCCAAAAACATTGGGGAATCCTCCATTTGGATCCCACCTTATCTCAAAAACTTGGACCACAAGTATCCATGAGCTGGCGGAGGTCGAGAAATTTGAAAGACAGATTGGTGTCCAGCCATTTCCAAAAAACACAAGGGAAATCACAACCAACGATTGGCACACATCCATGTGGTCACTGTAGAGCATGTCAATACATCCTTAAGACTGATCATATCCAGGACCGCTATGGTAAAGATATTAAACTCAGACATTTTATTAACTGCTCAACAGAAGGAGTGGTTTACTGTATAGTGTGCACTTGTGGACAAAGATATGTGGGCATGACGACCAGAGCTTTCAAGCAAAGAATTTTGGAACACGTTGGATCCATTCGCAATGCGACTAAAGACTTACAAAAAATGAAGCAAATCACCTCTGTGGCACGACATTTTGTTTCCAACCATGCAGGTCGGTGGAATGAACTCAGAGTTTGTGGACTAGAGCAAGTCAAACTTGGTATACGAGGAGGAGATTGGACCAATACTCTGCTACGAAAGGAGTGTGAGTGGACTTTTAGATTGGACTCACTACACCCTCAAGGACTTAATGAAACCATTAATTTTAGCGCTTTCCTTCCAATTTGATCATATCATCACTATAAATAAGCTAATATTTTGTTATGAATTATCCAAGCAGGGACTATTATGTCTAACGTCATTTTTTCCCCCCTCTTCCTATATATACATCTTTCACCTACTTACTAGCAGCATATCACTATTCACCATTTCTTCATACATGCAATTCACATCTGATTTCCTTTGTGCACTCTGCACATATCTTTCACTATTTTTCTCCAGGGCATTCAATATCCCCCTCCCTCCCACACACTATCAGCATCTATCTTCATCACCTTTCACAGCATGCCCCCACCATACCTCATCGCAGTCATCTCACTACTCAACACTAATTTTTGCTAATCATTTCCCTCCCCTGTTTCTCTTTTACAGTTCACACACATATTCACTCCTATCATAACACCCTAACTTAATATCCAAGCACCACTAATTAGCACAGGTCACACTGTTTTTTACTTACCTTCACATACAATTTTTCCAATCTATCATTTAATTCCTTTTTTCCTATTCTATCACCTATAGGTGAAATTCACCTATAGATACAATATATTATTATTTTTATACTATATAATGCGTACAAAAAATAAAACCCAAATAATATCATATGAAGACAGGTTTTCAACTTATCTCCAATGACACTTTTCATAGGTTAATGCAGGTCATCTATTCACTAATTACCTATATTTGCTCTAACATGTGTAGGACATTCCCTCAGTTTTTACTGTGCAGCTCACCGCACGCAGCCAGACCCTATCATTACTAATAGGTGCAGGCAATTAGCAATCACTTTAGCAGATTTAAACCGGGTCTGCACACCTAGTGTTCACACTACCCGTGAACAAGCTAACTGTGAAACGTACGTTGGGGGTGATGGACGTGGTCACGGTGAGCGCGCTCACGTGACCAGCAGACCGGCAGGAGAGGAGACCAGGCGAGCCGCAGAGACACACAGCTCGTATAGCCGAGCTGTCAGCGGCATTCAGCAAGCAGGACACAGACGCCAGGCGGCTATAAGTATATTTTTGTATATCCTGCATATTTCCCGTCTCCCGCTCTCCAGCCGCGCACAGATGTAATTTAACAGCATGTGCATTGGTCTCTTTTTTCGGCAAATTTATGCCACTTATTTAAGGCATTATTCATTGTATATGATACGCTTTTCTGCTTTCTAAGTGCCATCAACACATAGTACAATTCTTTGACACTTTTTGTGTCATTTGTGGCTGACACATTATAATTAGTAACAATCTGTTATTCTCTACAGCTGTAGCAATTACAGTACAGGTGTCGTCACTCCCTCATCCCTGTATAGATAGCACTGTTTCTTTATACAGGTCTCAAATACAGGCATAGAATCAAGGTATACACACTTGCTATTTTAGCACAAATTATATTTGGCATGTCACAATTCTGATTTTCTTATTGATTTTCTTATTGTGGACACACAGTGTATACATGACCATTTGTTTCCTTACTGAAAGTACAACAGCTCGACAAGATTGTGATAAAGACAGCATGTGGTATTTCAGGCTCTAATGATTTAGTTAGCCTTAATGTGGATAACAGAGATTTTGTCTCTGGAAAATATATTTCCTATCTATCTATCCACTTCTGCTAATCTGTCTGCTCAGCTGACAAATATGTTTCCTAGTGCATTTCCATTTCCAGCCCTATACTTTCTGTGAAGGTGGAGGGGGAGGATGGTGGATTTATCTTGATCATTATAGTTTCAGCTTTAATCACATTACATATTAGAAACATAATTGTGATTCAATTTGCATTAATCTTGTTGGCATGTCATCAGTATAACAAGGGTCCATTCTTGCCCTATCACACGTGAAAAATTTTAATGATGTTGCACAGCACAATCTTATTAAAGGTCAAGATAAATGTGGACCCATCTGTATGCTGATGGTGCTTCTTCGTTACTTCTACCACTGAACATCCCTATAACTCGACATTGTCCATTCAATTCACATCTCTACCACCCATTCCCATTTCCTCTCCCAACAAAACTAGCTTTGCCGTCATCCAGATATTCAGAGATTGTATGGTAACATTTTAAACCATAACTGTCTTATTCATTTGGGAATATTGATTATTGGGAACATTAAAAGTTGAACATAAATCACTTAGATATTGTGTTACGACCATTTAAACCCAACTACATTCTTAACACCTTATGGGGAAACCAGATGCCTAAGCCAGGCTGTTAATGCTTAATTAATTAGATTAATTCCATTTAATCTTGTTTCCAGAAGAGGGATGATATTATTACCTACAGTGAACTACAAGATTAATTTGTTGATAACGCATATGGATATGTAGTAAGATGAGAGATAAGGCAATAATTAAATAGACAACAATAGAACACTTGTAACAATTAAGCAACTAGAGAAAATTTCAGCTATATAACTTCATTGAGAAAGGGTCATTCTTGAAATATCTCTTAGAGAGTCACGCTGTACACTGTTTCTAAATTACAGAACTTCAGGATAAATCTGATGCAAAGCTGATTTATTACTGACGGTGATACAGGTTTGTCAGGTGTGTCGGTATATTTGCCTGTATGGCGAGCACACTTTTTTCAGAATAAGCACTATGCACCTTCCATAAAGCTGACAGTAGATCGGATCTCAGTGGTATATTTTAGCCCTGATGCAGTTGCAGATCAGTTAAGTGCCGGGTTTATGTCACATGAGAGCTGACTGACACATTCTATAGAATCTGCATGCGGCATACACAGAGCAAACTGTATCAGCCATAGCTTGCTAAGCCAGTATCCTGTATGGTAATTATAGTTTTTGACCCAAGTCTCTTTATAGATCAGACAATCTGGCCGTGACTAAAGAACTCTGGGCCTAACTCAACTCCAGACACAGCAGTTATGGAACTTGCAGAGACCATGGAGGCTCCTGCCGCCGGGCACCAAGCCCTGAAGGGGCTCCACCATCTTCAGCATGTTCAGCAGCATTTGTGTGCATTTGCTGATACCTGACAGCAGCTCGGCAGTGGTGCACCTGCTGCTGCTGCAGCATTGGTCGGCACTAGCCCGGGAGCCCTGCTTACACCTGCAATATCCAGCCATCAGGTGGCTTCACTGCAAGCAGTGGTTGTCTGCCTGTCACCTGAGTGTTTGAGACCCCTGTTGAGTCCCAGTCAGCTGCTATGGGTCAGTCCTGTCCTGATCGGGGAATGGAGCTCCACTCACTTTTCAGCAACCAGCCGACACCATCTTTTTTTCTTTTCTTTTTTAAATGATGAATTTTTATTGAGAAAAAATAAGCAGTTACAGAGATGTCATACTGGGTCAAGCCAATGACAAAAGCAAATCAGAGTGAACAGTGACATTGGTCAGTGACAGCCAGGCTTGGACTGGCCCACAGGGGTACAGGGGAAACCACCGGTAGGCCTCACTCCCTGTGGGGCCCTCCTCCTCTAGGGATCAGGTTCTAAACTGTGCACTTGAATTATATATTATACATATGTTACCTTATACTGCACAGGATTATGATGTATTCTCTACAGTACATTGCTGTCATTAATCTGGCACATTATCATGCATGCACTAGCATTAATTACTATATAAATTATCAAGGAGTCCAGACCAGGTAACCTATAATGGTTAGCCAAACCTCCGTGGTGGCTGGCCACACCCCTTTTGGAGGCTGGCCACACCTCTAATCATGGGCCCCTACCACAGCATACCCCCGGTGGGCCCTTCATGCTCCAGTCCGATACTGGTGACAGCCAACATCATCTTGAAGCATCCTGCTTGCCCGCTGCTTCCTGGTTCCTGGCTCCCTGCAGGTACTGCAGTCGAGCAAGGCCAGCTATAGGCCTACTAGCACCCTGAACAAGTATTTTTTAAGCCCCCTTCCCCCCATCATGGGAAAGTGAGCATGGTTTCGCAACTTTATGTTATGTTATCAAACTATACATATATAAAATCACGCACCCCTTTACACACACAGTTAGCAGCCTTACACATAATGCCCACGGTTTACACATACTGTATATTAATGCACACAGTTGCAGTGCACTGTATACTGCAGCTTGATTGAAAAGCAGCAGGCAAACTGGGGGAGGAGAAGGGGGCCGCGGCTCAAGACGGAGGCGTGCCGCTAAGCCAGTGTCTTTGGTTGAAGGATTTCTGGCTTTGGCAGTTTAGATGTGGCAGACATACTGAGCAACCAGAAGGTCGCTCATATGTCTTATGGTCGGAGCCTTGTGCTGCATCTCTGGGCCCAGGCAGCATTTCTGAGAGGCTTCAGTGGCGTCTTTTTTCCTGTGGCATTTACAGTACATATGTACTCAGTGGCGCTGCTATGGAAGACACAGCACCGACCAGGGGCTAAATTTACTAAGGTGGGAGTTTTATTTAAGATGGGATATTGCCCATAGCAACCAATCAGATTACAGGTATTATCTTCTAGAAGGTGTTAGATAAATGAGAAGTAGAATCTGATTGGTTGCTATGGGCAACATCCCATCTTAAGTAGAAGTCCCATCTTAGTAAATTTACCCCCAGGACTGCAAATCTGGATTAGGCCATTGCTGTAGTATTAAACTTAAAAGTAAAAAGAAAAAAAAGATATTTACTCAGACCTGTAGTGATTTGTAGGAATACTAATAATAAATTCATTTGGATGGCTCACCATAATTTCAACTCCATATTGAAATAATAAGATTTTACTCACCGGTAAATCTATTTCTCGTAGTCCGTAGTGGATGCTGGGAACTCCGTAAGGACCATGGGGAATAGACGGGCTCCGCAGGAGACTGGGCACTCTAAAAGAAAGATTAGGTACTATCTGGTGTGCACTGGCTCCTCCCTCTATGCCCCTCCTCCAGACCTTAGTTAGGATACTGTGCCCGGAAGAGCTGACACAATAAGGAAGGATTTTGAATCCCGGGTAAGACTCATACCAGCCACACCAATCACACCGTATAACTCGTGATACTATACCCAGTTAACAGTATGAAATATAACTGAGCCTCTCAACAGATGGCTCAACAATAACCCTTTAGTTAGGCAATAACTATAGACAAGTATTGCAGACAATCCGCACTTGGGATGGGCGCCCAGCATCCACTACGGACTACGAGAAATAGATTTACCGGTGAGTAAAATCTTATTTTCTCTGACGTCCTAGTGGATGCTGGGAACTCCGTAAGGACCATGGGGATTATACCAAAGCTCCCAAACGGGCGGGAGAGTGCGGATGACTCTGCAGCACCGAATGAGAGAACTCAAGGTCCTCCTCAGCCAGGGTATCAAATTTGTAGAATTTAGCAAACGTGTTTGCCCCTGACCAAGTTGCAGCTCGGCAAAGTTGTAAAGCCGAGACCCCTCGGGCAGCCGCCCAAGAAGAGCCCACTTTCCTCGTGGAATGGGCTTTTACTGATTTAGGATGCGGCAATCCAGCCGCAGAATGCGCCAGCTGAATTGTGCTACAAATCCAGCGAGCAATAGTCTGCTTAGAAGCAGGAGCACCTAGTTTGTTGGGTGCATACAGGATAAAAAGCGAGTCAGTTTTCCTGACTCCAGCCGTCCTGGAAACATAAATTTTCAAGGCCCTGACTATGTCCAGTAACTTGGAATCTTCCAAGTCCCTAGTAGCCGCAGGCACTACAATAGGTTGGTTCAAGTGAAAAGCTGATACCACCTTAGGGAGAAACTGGGGACGAGTCCTCAATTCTGCCCTATCCATATGGAAAATCAGATAAGGGCTTTTACATGACAAAGCCGCCAATTCTGACACACGCCTGGCCGGAGCCAAGGCCAATAACATGACCACTTTCCACGTGAGATATTTCAGATCCACAGTTTTAAGTGGCTCAAACCAATGTGATTTCAGGAAACTCAACACCACGTTGAGATCCCAAGGTGCCACAGGAGGCACAAAAGGGGGCTGAATATGTAGCACTTCCTTTACAAATGTCTGAACTTCAGGCATTGAAGCCAGTTCTTTCTGGAAGAAAATCGACAGAGCCGAAATCTGGACCTTAATGGAACCCAATTTTAGGCCCATAGTCACTCCCGACTGTAGGAAGTGCAGAAAACGACCCAGCTGAAATTCCTCTGTAGGGGCCTTCCTGGTCTCACACCACGCAACATATTTTTGCCAAATACGGTGATAATGGTTTGCGGTTACTTCTTTCCTGGCTTTTATCAGCGTAGGAACGACTTCCTCCGGAATGCCCTTTTCCTTTAGGATCCGGAATTCAACCGCCATGCCGTCAAACAGTGGCGTAACTACTGCCCCCGTAGTCCTCGCGGTGGCTTGGGGGCGAGGGGCTGCGGGGGCGCCACTGATTTACAGCAGACTGACATGCGGACGAGCGTCCGCATGTCAGTCTGCAGTCTCCTTCCCTCCGCCGCTTGTTGGAGGGACACGGAGGGCACACAGCGCGCCTCCCTGTGTCCCTCCTGCATCATCTCCGGCGGCCGCGGGTCTAATAGGGGGAAGTGCCGTCCGTGAGCTCTAATTGGCTCACGAACCGGCACTTCCCCCTAATAGACCCGCGGCCGCCGGAGATGATGCAGCAGGAGGGACACAGGAGAGGCGAGCTGTGTGCCCTCTGTGTCCCTCCCAAAAGCGACGGGGGGGTAAATATCTGGCACTGGGGGCATATATGGCACTGGGGGGGGGCGGGGAGGAATATCTGGCACTGGGGCATTTCTGGCACTGGGGGGAATATCTGGCACTGGGGGCATATCTGGCACTGGGGGGAATATCTGGCACTGGGGGCATATATGGCACTGGGGGGGGGGGAGGGAGGAATATCTGGCACTGGGGCATTTCTGGCTCTGGGGGGAATATCTGGCACTGGGGGCATATCTGGCACTGGGGGGAATATCTGGCACTGGGGGCATATCTGGCACGGGGGGAATATCTGGCACTGGGGGGGAATATCTGGCACTGGGGGCATATATGGCACTGGGGGGGTATCTTGCACTGGGGGCATATATGGCACGGGGGGAATATCTGGCACTGGGGGGGAATATCTGGCACTGGGGGCATATATGGCACTGGGGGGGGATATCTGGCACTGGGGGCATATATGGCACGGGGGGCATATATGGCACTGGGGGGGAATATCTGGCACTGGGGGCATATATGGCACTGGGGGGGGGATATCTGGCACTGGGGCATATATGGCACTGGGGGGAATATCTGGCACTGGGGGCATATATGGCACGGGGGGAATATCTGGCACTGGGGGGGAATATGTGGCACTGGGGGCATATATGGCACGGGGGGAATATCTGGCACTGGGGGGGAATATCTGGCACTGGGGGCATATATGGCACTGGGGGCATATTTGGCACTGGGGGGGAATATATGGCACTGGGGGCATATCTGGCACTGGGGGCATATGTGGCACTGGGGGGGAATATCTGGCACTGGGGGCATATGTGGCACTGGGGGGGTATATGTGTACCTGGCACATGGGGGGGGACACTATATTTGGCACTGGGGCATGTAAGTACCTGGCACCGTGGGGGAATATCTGGCACTGGGGACATATGTGGCACTGGGAGCACAGCCCTAGCAACAAGGACTACCTCCTAGCAACGAGCATGACACCCAGTGCATGAAACACCTGGCAACGAGCATGACACCCAGTGCATGAAACACCTGGCAACGAGCATGACACCCAGTGCATGAAACCCCTGGCAACGAGCATGACACCCTGAGCATGAAAACCCCTGGCACCGTGCATGGAACCAAGAGCATGAAACCCCTGGCAACGAGCATGGCACCCAGTGCATGAAACCCCTGACAACGAGCAGGTAATTGAAAAGTAATTAGAAGCCTTACTGTAGGACTTAATGTGTAATGGGCATTACGGTGTGTGGCATAATGTATCACGGACATTGCGGTGTGTGTCATAATGTTCACAGGCATTACGGTGTATGGTATACTATATCGCGGGCATTGTGATATGTGGTATAATGTCTCAGGGTCATTGCAGTGTGTGGCATAATGTATCACGGACATTGCGGTGTGTGTCATAATGTGTCAGGCATTACGGTGTGTGGTATACTATATCACGGGCATTGTGGTATGTGGTATAATGTCTCAGGGTCATTGCAGTGTGGCATAATACATAACGGGCATTGCGATGTGTGGCATAGGGTATAACGGGCAGGGCATTGCGGTATGTGTCACAGGCATTACGGTGTATGGTATACTATATCACGGGCATTGTGGTATAATGTCTCAAGGTCATTGCAGTGTGTGGCATAATGTGTCACAGGCATTGTATGTGCTATAATGTATCGGGCATTGCAGTGTGTGGCATAATGTATCACGGACATTGCGGTGTGTGTCATAATGTGTCACAGACATTGTATGTGCTATAATGTATCAGGGGCATTGCAGTGTGTAGCATAATGTATAACGGGCATTGCGATTCCTGTCATAATGTGTCACAGGCATTACGGTGTGTGGCATAATGTGTCACAGACATTACGGTGTGTGGCATAATGTGTCGGGGGCATTACAGTGTGTGCATATTGTGTCGTGCATTATTGTGTGCGGCATAATGTCTAAGGGCCATTGCAGTATGTGGCATAATGTATACTGGGCATTACTATAAGGAGGAAAAATGACAAATAATGTAAGGGGCATGAATCAGGATTATTTTTCTTTTCTGTGGTGGCCAACGTATGGGCGTGCAGGTTGCAAAACTGGGGTATAAGGTAGTCTTTTCCTGCAATGCCACGCCCCTTTATGCGAAACCACGCCCACCCCAACAAAACCACGCCCCTTTTTTGGCGCGCGCGCATATTTATCCCTTTCTTGCTCCCAATTATGGAGCATGAAGAGGGGGGGGGGCGCCGAAGAATTTTTTGGCTTGGGGGAGAAAAATTTCTAGTTACGCCACTGCCGTCAAACGCAGCCGCGGTAAGTCTTGGAACAGACAGGGCCCCTGCTGTAGCAGATCCTGTCTGAGCGGTAGAGGCCATGGGTCCTCTGATATCATTTCTTGAAGTTCTGGGTACCAAGCTCTTCTTGGCCAATCCGGAACCACGAGTATCGTTCTTACTCCTCGCCTTCTTATTATTCTCAGTACCTTTGGTATGAGAGGCAGAGGAGGGAACACATAAACCGACTGGTACACCCACGGTGTCACTAGAGCGTCCACAGCTATCGCCTGAGGGTCCCTTGACCTGGCGCAATATCTCTTTAGCTTTTTGTTGAGGCGGGACGCCATCATGTCCACCTGTGGCCTTTCCCAACGGTTTACCAACAGTTGGAAGACTTCTGGATGAAGTCCCCACTCTCCCGGGTGTAGGTCGCGTCTGCTGAGGAAGTCTGCTTCCCAGTTGTCCACTCCCGGAATGAACACTGCTGACAGTGCTAAGACGTGATTTTCCACCCATCGGAGAATCCTTGTGGCTTCTGCCATCGCCATCCTGCTTCTTGTGCCGCCCTGTCGGTTTACATGGGCGACTGCCGTGATGTTGTCTGATTGGATCAGTACCAGCTGGTTTTGAAGCAGGGGCCTTGCCTGACTTAGGGCATTGTAAATGGCCCTCAGTTCCAGAATATTTATGTGTAGGGACGACTCCTGACTTGACCAAAGTCCTTGGAAATTTCTTCCCTGTGTGACTGCCCCCCAGCCTCGAAGGCTGGCATCCGTGGTCACCAGGACCCAGTCCTGTATGCCGAATCTGCGGCCCTCTAGAAGAAGAGCACTCTGCAGCCACCACAGCAGAGACACCCTGGTCCTTGGAGACAGGGTTATCAGCCGATGCATCTGAAGATGCGATCCCGACCACTTGTCCAAGAGGTCCCACTGAAAGGTTCTTGCATGGAACCTGCCGAATGGAATTGCTTCGTATGAAGCTACCATTTTTCCGAGGATTCGTGTGCAGTGATGCACCGATACCTGTTTTGGTTTCAGGAGGTCTCTGACTAGAGATGACAGCTCCTTGGCTTTCTCCTGCGGGAGAAACACTTTTTTCTGTTCTGTGTCCAGAACCATCCCCAGGAACAGTAGGCGTGTGGAAGGAACCAGCTGTGGAACGTTTAGAATCCATCCGTGCTGTTGTAGCACTTCCCGAGATAGTGCTATTCCGACCAACAACTGCTCCTTGGACCTCGCCCTTATAAGGAGAACGTCCAAGTACGGGATAATTAAAACTCCCTTTTTTCGAAGGAGTATCATCATTTCTGCCATTACCTTGGTAAACACCCTCGGTGCCGTAGACAGTCCAAACGGCAGTGTCTGGAATTGGTAATGGCAATCCTGTACCACAAATCTGAGGTACTCCTGGTGAGGATGGTAAATGGGGACATGCAGGTAAGCATCCTTGATGTCCAGGGATACCATGTAATCCCCCTCGTCCAGGCTTGCAATAACCGCCCTGAGCGATTCCATCTTGAACTTGAATTTTTTTATGTATGTGTTCAAGGATTTCAAATTTAAAATGGGTCTCCCCGAACCGGTTTCGGTACCACAAACAGTGTGGAATAGTAACCCCCTCCTTGTTGAAGTAGGGGCACCTTGACTATCACCTGCTGGGAATACAGCTTGTGAATTGCCTCTAGCACAGCCTCCCTGCCCGAGGGAGTTGTCGGCAAGGCAGATTTGAGGAAAACGGTGGGGGGGGAGAAATCTCGAATTCCAGCTTGTACCCCTGAGATACTACTTGAAGGATCCAGGGATCCTGTGAGCGAGCCCACTGATCGCTGAAATTTTTGAGGCGGCCCCCCATCGTACTTGGCTACGCCTGTGGAGTCCCCGCATCAAGCGGTGGGCTCAGAGGAAGCGGGGGAAGAATTTTGATTCTGGGAACTGGCTGACTGGAGCAGCTTTTTCCCTCTTCCCTTGTCTCTGTGCAGAAAGGAAGCGCCTTTGACCCGCTTGCTTTTCTGAAGCCGAAAGGACTGTACCTGATAATACAGTGCTTTCTTAGGCTGTGAGGAAACCTGAGGTAAAAAATTTTCTTCCCAGCTGTTGCTGTGGATACGAGGTCCCAGAGACCATCCCCAAACAATTCCTCACCCTTATAAGGCAGATCTATGTGCCTTTTAAAGTCAGCATCACCTGTCCAGTGTCGGGTCTCTAATACCCTCCTGACAGAATGGACATTACATTAATTCTGGATGCCAGACGGTAAAATATCCCTCTGTGCATCCTTCATATATAAGACGACGTCTTTAATATGCTCTTATGTTAGCAAACTAGTATCCCTGTTTGACAGGGTCACAGACCACGCTGCAGCAGCAATATCTGCAGGTCTCAGTCTAGGACCTGAGTGTGTAAATACAGACTTCAGGATAGCCTCCTGCTTTTTATCAACAGGTACCTTCAAAGTGGCCGTATCCTAAGACGGCAGTGCCACCTTTTTTGACAAACGTGTGAGCGCCTTATCCACCCTAGGGGATATCTCCCAGCGTAACTTATCCTCTGGCGGGAAAGGGTACGCCAACAGTAACTTTTTAGAAATTACCAGTTTCTTATCGGGGGAACCCACGCTTTTTCACACACTTCATTCACTCATCTGATGGGGGAACAAAACACTGCCTGCTTTTTCTCCCCAAACATAAATCCCTTTTTTAGTGGTACTTGGGTTAATGTCAGAAATGTGTAACACATTTTTTATTGCCGGGATCAAGTGACGGATGTTCCTAGTGGATTGTGTATATGTCTCAACCTCGTCGACACTGGAGTTAGACTCCGTGTCGACATCTGTGTTTGCCATCTGAGGGAGCGGGCGTTTTTGAGCCCCTGATGGCCTTTGAGACGCCTGGGCAGGCGCGGGCTGAAAAGCCGGCTGTCCCATAGCTGTTACGTCATCCAGCCTTTTATGTAAGGAGTTGACACTGTCGGTTAATACCTTCCACCTATCCATCCACTCTGGTGTCGGCCCCACAGGGGGCGACATCACATTTATCGGCATCTGCTCCGTCACCACATAAGCCTCCTCATCAAAACATGTCGACACAGCCGTACCGACACACCACACACACACAGGGAATGCTCTGACTGAGGACAGGACCCCACAAAGCCCTTTGGGGAGACAGAGAGAGAGTATGCCAGCACACACCAGAGCGCTATATAATGTGGGGATTAACACTATAACTGAGTGAATTTTCCCCAATAGCTGCTTGTATATACAATATTGCGCCTAAATTTAGTGCCCCCCCCCCTCTCTTTTTAACCCTTTGAGCCTGAAAACTACAGGGGAGAGCCTGGGGAGCTGTCTTCCAGCTGCACTGTGAAGAGAAAATGGCGCCAATGTGCTGAGGGAGATAGCTCCGCCCCTTTTTCGCGGACTTTTCTCCCGCTTTTTTATGGATTCTGGCAGGGGTATTTATCACATATATAGCCTCTGGGGCTATATATTGTGATTATTTTGCCAGCCAAGGTGTTTATATTGCCCTCAGGGCGCCCCCCCCCAGCGCCCTGCACCCATCAGTGACCGGAGTGTGAGGAGTACATGAGGAGCAATGGCGCACAGCTGCAGTGCTGTGCGCTACCTTGGTGAAGACTGAAGTCTTCTGCCGCCGATTTTCCGGACCATCTTCATGCTTCTGGCTCTGTAAGGGGGACGGCAGCGCGGCTCCGGGAACGAACACCAAGGACGGGTCCTGCGGTCGATCCCTCTGGAGCTAATGGTGTCCAGTAGCCTAAGAAGCCCAAGCTAGCTGCAAGCAGGTAGGTTCGCTTCTTCTCCCCTTAGTCCCTCGTTGCAGTGAGCCTGTTGCCAGCAGGTCTCACTGTAAAATAAAAAACCTAAAATATACTAGAGATGAGCGGGTTCGGTTTCTTTGAATCCGAACCCGCACGAACTTCACTTTTTTTTTCACGGGTCCGAGCGACTCGGATCTTCCCGCCTTGCTCGGTTAACCCGAGCGCACCCGAACGTCATCATGACGCTGTCGGATTCTCGCGAGACTCGGATTCTATATAAGGAGCCGCGCGTCGCCGCCATTTTCACACGTGCATTGAGATTGATAGGGAGAGGACGTGGCTGGCGTCCTCTCCATTAGAATAGATTAGAAGAGAGAGAGAGAGAGAGAGATTGTGCAGACAGAGTTTACCACAGTGACCAGTGCAGTTGTTGTTAAGTTAACTTTTATTTAATATATCCGTTCTCTGCTATATCCGTTCTCTGCATGAAAAAAACGATACACAGCAGTCACACAGTGTGACTCAGTCTGTGTGCACTCAGCTCAGCCCAGTGTGCTGCACATCAATGTATAAAAGCTTATAATAATTGTGGGGGAGACTGGGGAGCACTGCAGGTTGTTATAGCAGGAGCCAGGAGTACATAATATTATATTAATTTAAAATTAAACAGTGCACACTTTTGCTGCAGGAGTGCCACTGCCAGTGTGACTAGTGGTGACCAGTGCCTGACCACCAGTATAGTAGTATATTGTTGTATACTATCTCTTTATCAACCAGTCTATATTAGCAGCAGACACAGTACAGTGCGGTAGTTCACGGCTGTGGCTACCTCTGTGTCGGCAGTCGGCACTCGGCAGGCAGTCCGTCCATCCATAATTGTATAATTATATACCACCTAACCGTGGTATTTTTTTTTCTTTCTTTATACCGTCGTCATAGTCATACTAGTTGTTACGAGTATACTACTATCTCTTTATCAACCAGTGTACAGTGCGGTAGTTCACGGCTGTGGCTACCTCTGTGTCGGCAGTCGGCAGGCAGTCCGTCCATCCATAATTGTATTATTATAATATATACCACCTAACCGTGGTTTTTTTTTCATTCTTTATACCGTCATAGTGTCATACTAGTTGTTACGAGTATACTACTATCTCTTTATCAACCAGTGTACAGTGCGGTAGTTCACGGCTGTGGCTACCTCTGTGTCGGCAGTCGGCAGGCAGTCCGTCCATCCATAATTGTATTATAATATATACCACCTAACCGTGGTTTTTTTTTCATTCTTTATACCGTCATAGTGTCATACTAGTTGTTACGAGTATACTACTATCTCTTTATCAACCAGTGTACAGTGCGGTAGTTCACGGCTGTGGCTACCTCTGTGTCGGCAGTCGGCAGGCAGTCCGTCCATCCATAATTGTATTATAATATATACCACCTAACCGTGGTTTTTTTTTCATTCTTTATACCGTCATAGTCAGTCATACTAGTTGTTACGAGTATACTACTATCTCTTTATCAACCAGTGTACAGTGCGGTAGTTCACGGCTGTGGCTACCTCTGTGTCGGCACTCGGCAGGCAGTCCGTCCATCCATAATTGTATTATAATATATACCACCTAACCGTGGTTTTTTTTTCATTCTTTATACCGTCATAGTGTCATACTAGTTGTTACGAGTATACTACTATCTCTTTATCAACCAGTGTACAGTGCGGTAGTTCACGGCTGTGGCTACCTCTGTGTCGGCAGTCGGCAGGCAGTCCGTCCATCCATAATTGTATTATAATATATACCACCTAACCGTGGTTTTTTTTTCATTCTTTATACCGTCATAGTGTCATACTAGTTGTTACGAGTATACTACTATCTCTTTATCAACCAGTGTACAGTGCGGTAGTTCACGGCTGTGGCTACCTCTGTGTCGGCAGTCGGCAGGCAGTCCGTCCATCCATAATTGTATTATAATATATACCGCCTAACCGTGGTTTTTTTTTCATTCTTTATACCGTCATAGTCAGTCATACTAGTTGTTACGAGTATACTACTATCTCTTTATCAACCAGTGTACAGTGCGGTAGTTCACGGCTGTGGCTACCTCTGTGTCGGAACTCGGCAGGCAGTCCGTCCATCCATAATTGTATTACAATATATACCACCTAACCGTGGTTTTTTTTTCATTCTTTATACCGTCATAGTCAGTCATACTAGTTGTTACGAGTATACTACTATCTCTTTATCAACCAGTGTACAGTGCGGTAGTTCACGGCTGTGGCTACCTCTGTGTCGGAACTCGGCAGGCAGTCCGTCCATCCATAATTGTATTATTATAATATATACCACCTAACCGTGGTTTTTTTTTCATTCTTTATACCGTCATAGTGTCATACTAGTTGTTACGAGTATACTACTATCTCTTTATCAACCAGTGTACAGTGCGGTAGTTCACGGCTGTGGCTACCTCTGTGTCGGCAGTCGGCAGGCAGTCCGTCCATCCATAATTGTATTATAATATATACCACCTAACCGTGGTTTTTTTTTCATTCTTTATACCGTCATAGTCAGTCATACTAGTTGTTACGAGTATACTACTATCTCTTTATCAACCAGTGTACAGTGCGGTAGTTCACGGCTGTGGCTACCTCTGTGTCGGAACTCGGCAGGCAGTCCGTCCATCCATAATTGTATTACAATATATACCACCTAACCGTGGTTTTTTTTTCATTCTTTATACCGTCATAGTCAGTCATACTAGTTGTTACGAGTATACTACTATCTCTTTATCAACCAGTGTACAGTGCGGTAGTTCACGGCTGTGGCTACCTCTGTGTCGGCACTCGGCAGGCAGTCCGTCCATCCATAATTGTATTACAATATATACCACCTAACCGTGGTTTTTTTATACCACCTAACCGTGGCAGTCCGTCCATAATTGTATACTAGTATCCAATCCATCCATCTCCATTGTTTACCTGAGGTGCCTTTTAGTTCTGCCTATAAAATATGGAGAACAAAAAAGTTGAGGTTCCAAAATTAGGGAAAGATCAAGATCCACTTCCACCTCGTGCTGAAGCTGCTGCCACTAGTCATGGCCGAGACGATGAAATGCCAGCAACGTCGTCTGCCAAGGCCGATGCCCAATGTCATAGTACAGAGCATGTCAAATCCAAAACACCAAATATCAGAAAAAAAAGGACTCCAAAACCTAAAATAAAATTGTCGGAGGAGAAGCGTAAACTTGCCAATATGCCATTTACCACACGGAGTGGCAAGGAACGGCTGAGGCCCTGGCCTATGTTCATGGCTAGTGGTTCAGCTTCACATGAGGATGGAAGCACTCAGCCTCTCGCTAGAAAACTGAAAAGACTCAAGCTGGCAAAAGCACCGCAAAGAACTGTGCGTTCTTTGAAATCCCAAATCCACAAGGATAGTCCAATTGTGTCGTTTGCGATGCCTGACCTTCCCAACACTGGACGTGAAGAGCATGCGCCTTCCACTATTTGCATGCCCCCTGCAAGTGCTGGAAGGAGCACCCGCAGTCCAGTTCCTGATAGTCAGATTGAAGATGTCAGTGTTGAAGTACACCAGGATGAGGAGGATATGGGTGTTGCTGGCGCTGGGGAGGAAATTGACCAGAAGGATTCTGATGGTGAGGTGGTTTGTTTAAGTCAGGCACCCGGGGAGACACCTGTTGTCCGTGGGAGGAATATGGCCGTTGACATGCCAGGTGAAAATACCAAAAAAATCAGCTCTTCGGTGTGGAGGTATTTCACCAGAAATGCGGACAACAGGTGTCAAGCCGTGTGTTCCCTTTGTCAAGCTGTAATAAGTAGGGGTAAGGACGTTAACCACCTCGGAACATCCTCCCTTATACGTCACCTGCAGCGCATTCATAATAAGTCAGTGACAAGTTCAAAAACTTTGGGTGACAGCGGAAGCAGTCCACTGACCAGTAAATCCCTTCCTCTTGTAACCAAGCTCACGCAAACCACCCCACCAACTCCCTCAGTGTCAATTTCCTCCTTCCCCAGGAATGCCAATAGTCCTGCAGGCCATGTCACTGGCAAGTCTGACGAGTCCTCTCCTGCCTGGGATTCCTCCGATGCATCCTTGCGTGTAACGCCTACTGCTGCTGGCGCTGCTGTTGTTGCCGCTGGGAGTCGATGGTCATCCCAGAGGGGAAGTCGTAAGCCCACTTGTACTACTTCCAGTAAGCAATTGACTGTTCAACAGTCCTTTGCGAGGAAGATGAAATATCACAGCAGTCATCCTACTGCAAAGCGGATAACTGAGTCCTTGACAACTATGTTGGTGTTAGACGTGCGTCCGGTATCCGCCGTTAGTTCACAGGGAACTAGACAATTTATTGAGGCAGTGTGCCCCCGTTACCAAATACCATCTAGGTTCCACTTCTCTAGGCAGGCGATACCGAGAATGTACACGGACGTCAGAAAAAGACTCACCAGTGTCCTAAAAAATGCAGTTGTACCCAATGTCCACTTAACCACGGACATGTGGACAAGTGGAGCAGGGCAGGGTCAGGACTATATGACTGTGACAGCCCACTGGGTAGATGTATGGACTCCCGCCGCAAGAACAGCAGCGGCGGCACCAGTAGCAGCATCTCGCAAACGCCAACTCTTTCCTAGGCAGGCTACGCTTTGTATCACCGCTTTCCAGAATACGCACACAGCTGAAAACCTCTTACGGCAACTGAGGAAGATCATCGCGGAATGGCTTACCCCAATTGGACTCTCCTGTGGATTTGTGGCATCGGACAACGCCAGCAATATTGTGTGTGCATTAAATATGGACAAATTCCAGCACGTCCCATGTTTTGCACATACCTTGAATTTGGTGGTGCAGAATTTTTTAAAAAACGACAGGGGCGTGCAAGAGATGCTGTCGGTGGCCAGAAAAATTGCGGGACACTTTCGGCGTACAGGCACCACGTACAGAAGACTGGAGCACCACCAAAAACTACTGAACCTGCCCTGCCATCATCTGAAGCAAGAAGTGGTAACGAGGTGGAATTCAACCCTCTATATGCTTCAGAGGTTGGAGGAGCAGCAAAAGGCCATTCAAGCCTATACAATTGAGCACGATATAGGAGATGGAATGCACCTGTCTCAAGTGCAGTGGAGAATGATTTCAACGTTGTGCAAGGTTCTGATGCCCTTTGAACTTGCCACACGTGAAGTCAGTTCAGACACTGCCAGCCTGAGTCAGGTCATTCCCCTCATCAGGCTTTTGCAGAAGAAGCTGGAGGCATTGAAGAAGGAGCTAACACGGAGCGATTCCGCTAGGCATGTGGGACTTGTGGATGCAGCCCTTAATTCGCTTAACAAGGATTCACGGGTGGTCAATCTGTTGAAATCAGAGCACTACATTTTGGCCACCGTGCTCGATCCTAGATTTAAAGCCTACCTTGGATCTCTCTTTCCGGCAGACACAGGTCTGCTGGGGTTGAAAGACCTGCTGGTGACAAAATTGTCAAGTCAAGCGGAACGCGACCTGTCAACATCTCCTCCTTCACATTCTCCCGCAACTGGGGGTGCGAGGAAAAGGCTCAGAATTCCGAGCCCACCCGCTGGCGGTGATGCAGGGCAGTCTGGAGCGACTGCTGATGCTGACATCTGGTCCGGACTGAAGGACCTGACAACGATTACGGACATGTCGTCTACTGTCACTGCATATGATTCTCTCAACATTGATAGAATGGTGGAGGATTATATGAGTGACCGCATCCAAGTAGGCACGTCACACAGTCCGTACTTATACTGGCAGGAAAAAGAGGCAATTTGGAGGCCCTTGCACAAACTGGCTTTATTCTACCTAAGTTGCCCTCCCACAAGTGTGTACTCCGAAAGAGTGTTTAGTGCCGCCGCTCACCTTGTCAGCAATCGGCGTACGAGGTTACATCCAGAAAATGTGGAGAAGATGATGTTCATTAAAATGAATTATAATCAATTCCTCCGCGGAGACATTGACCAGCAGCAATTGCCTCCACAAAGTACACAGGGAGCTGAGATGGTGGATTCCAGTGGGGACGAATTGATAATCTGTGAGGAGGGGGATGTACACGGTGATATATCGGAGGGTGAAGATGAGGTGGACATCTTGCCTCTGTAGAGCCAGTTTGTGCAAGGAGAGATTAATTGCTTCTTTTTTGGGGGGGGTCCAAACCAACCCGTCATATCAGTCACAGTCGTGTGGCAGACCCTGTCACTGAAATGATGGGTTGGTTAAAGTGTGCATGTCCTGTTTTGTTTATACAACATAAGGGTGGGTGGGAGGGCCCAAGGATAATTCCATCTTGCACCTCTTTTTTCTTTTCTTTTTCTTTGCATCATGTGCTGATTGGGGAGGGTTTTTTGGAAGGGACATCCTGCGTGACACTGCAGTGCCACTCCTAGATGGGCCCGGTGTTTGTGTCGGCCACTAGGGTCGCTAATCTTACTCACACAGCTACCTCATTGCGCCTCTTTTTTTCTTTGCGTCATGTGCTGTTTGGGGAGGGTTTTTTGGAAGGGACATCCTGCGTGACACTGCAGTGCCACTCCTAGATGGGCCCGGTGTTTGTGTCGGCCACTAGGGTCGCTTATCTTACTCACACAGCGACCTCGGTGCAAATTTTAGGACTAAAAATAATATTGTGAGGTGTGAGGTATTCAGAATAGACTGAAAATGAGTGTAAATTATGGTTTTTGAGGTTAATAATACTTTGGGATCAAAATGACCCCCAAATTCTATGATTTAAGCTGTTTTTTAGTGTTTTTGGAAAAAAACACCCGAATCCAAAACACACCCGAATCCGACAAAAATAATTCGGTGAGGTTTTGCCAAAACGCGTTCGAACCCAAAACACGGCCGCGGAACCGAACCCAAAACCAAAACACAAAACCCGAAAAATTTCAGGCGCTCATCTCTAAAATATACTTTCTTTCTAGGAGCTCAGGAGAGCCCCTAGTGTGCATCCAGCTCGGCCGGGCACAGAAATCTAACTGAGGTCTAGAGGGAGGAGCCAGTGCACACCAGATAGTACCTAATCTTTCTTTTAGAGTGCCCAGTCTCCTGCGGAGCCCGTCTATTCCCCATGGTCCTTACGGAGTTCCCAGCATCCACTAGGACGTCAGAGAAATATACCATGATTATAGCATGCTCATACATACTGAGCCGTGTTGTAGCACAAGAACAGTATATAAATATAGAATAACTTGCAGACTAGTTGATACCATCTCGCTATCTTACATACAGTTTGGCTATGTGGATAGTTCATGCTGATGTTCTGCTATTAGAATATACTGTAATGTAACCTGGTACAAATAAAAGTAAAATAAATGTAGCATGTACCATAGTGGGACCAAGAGCCACTTTTGAGCCCACTATAAAAATATCTTCATCACTAAACAAAATGATTTCAACTTAACAACAAGCTAAGGCCCTCATTCAGGTCACGTAGTTGTTTAACAAAAATTGCAATTGAATGATTTTTGCTAAAACTGCGGCTGCACAGCGACCTGCGTACGCATACCCAGTGTGAATGCATCACAAAAGGATGCAATCACACTATGATTGACAGCGGCGGCCATTGGGGGGCGGCATTTTGGCGTTGTGGGAGAGTGGCACGGCCAATGCAGGTGTAGCCGGACCGTTTCCGGGGCGGCTGCGTAATGTCAAATGCAGCCAATCTGATTAAAAACTTGCCCGTGGTGCACCTGCCTTCACAGCCAGGCTGCAAAGACAGGAGGCATCCACAATTGCTGCGGCCACAATGTAAATTGCGGTCGCAGATGCTGGCCGGAGGGTAGCATGCCGACCAATAGGGACAATTCCCACTCGTGGGTGTCCACGACACCCATACAGATTGAATAGAACCTTTGCAGCTCGCCACCGAACCCGCAAGGTTACACATACCCAACCCAATAGAAACAGTTGCAGATTCTGCTTTTTAGCAGAATCTGCAATCCAACCTGAATGGGTCCTAAATATGCCCAGCATCAAACAACAGTTTTAATAAATCAAATGCTAAAAGAAATATAGCCTAACTATACATATTCCATTTTGTCTATAATTTTTCATTAGATTATTGATGTGTGACACCAATAAAAATCAAGATTCCAAAAATAAATGTACCCCCAAGTCAGCCTTGTGGGCAGTTTTGTAGCTACAATCTGTAGACGTGCAATTAAATACATCACTGAGTATGTCATCATTTAGGGAGATCTGTTCTGTGGCTATTAAGACGCAGCTGAGACCAATGTTCTGTAAATTGTCTATTGCAGTTGTTTTTGCTCACGGACTGGAATAATCAATGGAAACATTGCATTTTTTATGACTGATGAGATAATGTTTCCCATCAATTTGATATTCTTATTTTCTGTGACTAAGAAGTAAAATATTCCCACTGGGATCAATAAAGTGAGTGTCTTGACAGCCAATATGTAAGTATGTGTTTGTATCTATATTTACATTGATGTGCTGCGAACTGCAAGTGTTCTCTTGCATTATGGTCACTGATGAATTTAGATCCTGCTGACCGCCCTTTTGTAAACGAAACGGGATTGATTCAATTAGTGCTACTGCACAGGCGTAGGAATAGTAGGTGCAGGGGGTGCGGCTGCTACAGCTCCCAGGCTACCTCCGGAGGCCAGCCCTCCCCCTTCCCCTGGCACCTACTATCTGTACGCCTCACCTCCTGTGGCCCGAGGAGGCCCGTGGCTTCTCCTCTTTTAGCAGTGTGCTGCTGCAGGCACATCTGCTGTCATCATCACCACTACTGTAGCTCTGCCTCTGTGTCCTCAGTGATGCTGGGAGGAGGCATGGTATTGCATAGCCCGACTCCTCAGTGAGGACTGAGAGACGGAGCCAGCCAGGAAACTTACAGTAGATGTGCCTGCTACAGCATACTGCTAAAAGAGGAAAAGCCATGACCCACAGGAGTGAGTGCTTTTGCGGTGCGGTGAATTTTGGGGGTAAATTGGGCTGTGGTGTGGTGTGGGAAGGGTGGGGACTTGTGTTGGTGTGTCACAGGGGGGGGGGGGGGATGAATTATTTGCTATTATGCATAGCTATGCCCCTGAGCTACTGTGTGGGCCTTAGGCAAACCGATTATTGGTGGTCTGCACATTGTATTATTATCATTATTATTATCCTTTATTTATATGGCATCAAAGGGTTCTGCCGCACCTATCAAAGTACATAAACAAATGAGCAAAATAAGAAAACAATGACTTACAGTACAAAACAATGTGGGACAAGTGCATGGTATATAGACATTTCTGCTTCAAGGACAGGACACTGAAATGAGTATCAGAGTGGCAGAAACCGAGGGATAGATGCCATTGTAGCCAGAATTGAGTGTATGATAGTCTAAGTAAGAGAAGGAAAAGCAGATGAGGGAAGAGGGCCCTGCTCGTGAGAGCTTACATTCTAAAAGGGAGGGACAGACAGAGAGACAGAGGTGACACAGATGGGGTAGACAGTGAGCATGGAACAGAGGGTTAGGATAATAGATGGCTGGTGGGTCTTGGGAGCCCATTTGTAATTACGTAGAGAGGTGGAGAGTCTGATATGGAGGTGGGCGTGAGAGGTAGTAATCAGTAGGCAGTAGAGGCGACATGCTTTCATGAAGCAAATAGGGTGGGTGGGAGTGTAAAGGGAGAGAAGGTCAGAAATGTAAATGGGAGAGAAATGGGTGAGGGCTTTGTAAGTGAGTGTGAGAAGCTTGAATTGGATTCTGCAAGGGAAGGGGAGGCAGTGTAGTGCTTGTAAGAAAGGGGAGGCAGTCGCCAGTCGTATTAAGTTTGAAGAGGAAGAGGAGTTAGGCAGTAGCTTTGAGCATAGATTGGAGGAGTGGAGAAAGGAATACAGTATTTCAGGGAGGCCAGATAGGAAGAGAGTACATTAGTCCCAGTGATCGCGGTGAGTGCAAAAATTTGTGGGTCCCAGGGACCCTTTACTTTAAAAAATTGGGGTCCTATTCCACAATTTCTGGGTCCCATCACATATTATGGGAGATGAGGGCAGGCAGCATTTGGGACAGTGCTGGGGGCAGGTAGCATTTAGGGTAAAGAGGTTTAAGGGCAAGCAGTAGCTGGGGTAGAACTGGGGGTAAAGGCATGCAGTGCTGGGGGTAAGTGTAGAAAGCAGTTGGGACAGTGCTGGGGGCAGAGTGGGCTAGTGTCAAGCAGTACTGTGTGTAGGTAGAAAGGGTAAATAGCAGCTGGGGCAGTACTGGATGGCAAGGAGGGGGATAGGGGCAAACAGTACTGGGGGTAGGGAGAGAGTAAGGGTAGATTAGCAACTGTGGCAGTACTGGTGACAAGGAGGGGGCTATCTGCAGGCAGTGCTGGGGTTAGGGAGGGGGTAAGGGTAGATAGCAGTTACTGGGTTTAAAAGTGGGCACTAGAAAAGGAGGGGTCTCTTGCTCCTGGAAAAGTGGGTGTGGCCTCACAACAAGGGGCGGTAGGTGGTAAGGTGTGGTAGGTGACAGTGTGAGTGTGCGGGGACAGGTCTGTGGGGTGATGTTGTGGGCAGTGGTGCTTAGGTCTTAGGGACGTGGCCACTCGAAACGGGAGCGTGTCAGCATGATACGCCATCCGTTTCTCATCGCTCTGGGAGTATTTCTCTCTAATCTATTCTAAATACACCTTACCTAAATGGTGGTTTCAGTGCAACGGGCAACCTCTGAAGAAATGGATCCTCCCTGGGCAGACAGTGTTTTCAGTCGGTATTCACTATTCATGTAGGAGATCACCAGGATGGAAGCTGCCTGTTTGTGTAGGAATATAACCAATGCATCACCAAACAAAGGTTCACCTAGACTCGTGCTCCTGTGTCACTTACTGACCCCTGAATTCACTCCAGCCTCCTGTGTCTCTCCAGCCCCCTACCTTTCCAGCCTTCTGCCCCGTGTGTTAATGTAGCATCCGGGTCTTTTCCACAAAGTGACAAAAAGACAATGCTTGTGTCAATCCAGCCTTGTCATGCCAGAACACTCTCCCCTGTGCCTCTCGGCTTCCTCCTCCCGCCTGCCTCTCGGCTTCCTCCTCCCGCGTGCCTCTTAGCTTCCTCCCCCCGGTGCCTCTCGGCTTCCTCCCCCCCCGCGTGCCTCTCGGCTTCCTCCCCCCGCGTGCCTCTCTGCGTTCCCCCCCCCACGTGCCTCTCTGCGTCCCACCCGTGTACCTCTCAGCTTCCGCACCCTCCGTGCCTCTCAGCATCCTCACCCTCCGTGCCTCTCTGCGTCCCCCCCGTGTGCCTCTCTGCGTCCCCCCTGTGTGCCTCCCTGCGCCCCCGTGTGCCTCCCTGCACCCCCTCCCGTGTGCCTCTCAGCTTCCCCCCCTGTGTGTCTCAGCTTCTTCACTGTCCGTGCCTCTCTGCCCCCCGTGTGCCTCCCTGCGCCCCCTCCCGTGAGCCTCTCAGCTTCCTCCCCCTGTGTGTCTCTCTGCTTCGCCTCTCTGTGCCTCCCCGTGTGCTTCTTAGCTCCCTCCCCATGTGTGCCTGTCAGCGTTCCCCCCGCATGACTCTGTGTCCCTCTCTGCATTCCCCGTATCCAACTTAGCTCCTCCCCCCCGTGCGGCGTTGCCAGTGTCCTGGGACCCAGGCGCCACGCAATTCAGGAGGCGTGCCTGCTTTAGCTTCAGCTTATGGGGCAGGCTGGCCAGGGTGCGGGGGGCTGACACCGCTGCATGGAGACCAGGCGCTGCTGGCGACGTGCTAAACTGTGGCGCCGCCTTCAGTGTCACTTCTGCCAGGGGAGCAGCTGGCGGGTGTGACAGCTCGGGGACCTGGTGTCCGGGGCAGGTGGTTACGGACACAGTGTGCGGGGAGCAGCCCAGGGTCTGTAGGGGACTAAGTGTGTGACAGCGGCCAGGCGGCAGCGGGTACCGGGCAGCGCTCAGTCGCTGGTTCTCCCGCAGCAGCTCCCTGCACCTCTCCATGTGTTCCCACATCACCACACACACCACTTTCCCGGCCCTTCAGCTGCGGGCACACTAGCTAGGGAACACTCAGCCGTGGGCGTCCTCGGGACCCGCCCATTTTGAAAAAGGGAGTCCCCAAAAGTGAGTAAAATACGCGCCATAGCACGTTTTTGCGATCACTGAGTCCAAGCTTGAGATGACTAGTGAGTGGATGAGGGTCTTAGTTGCATACTTGGTGAGAAAGGATGTGATCCTGGAAATATTTTTGAGATGGAAATGGCAGTACTGCAAGAGGAATTGAATGTGTAGTTTGAAGGAGAGGCAGGAGTCAAGGATAACTCCAAGACAGCGTACTTGATGGCTAGAGGAGACAGTTGTGCCATCAATAGATAATGAAATTGTGGGAGGTGAGATTATGTAGCAGGGTGGGAAGATGATCAGCACAGTCTTAGACATGTTATCTTTAAGAAAGTGCTGGGACATCCAAGAAGAGATAGCAGAGAGACAGTTGGAGATAGGAGTGATGATAGACGGGGAGAGATCCAAGAAGAGAACCCTCTTTTCAGGGCCGGCAACAGGGAAGGGGGGGTGGTCAAAGAGGACAACTGTACTGGGCCCCAAGGATCAGGGGGGCCCCAAGTATGCTTAGTGCCCGGCAGGGATGTGAGCCATCTTGTACAAATAGGGTAGTGAGCTATAGGCAGTGTGCGCGCATCCTCAGAGTGACAGGACCTCTCACACACAGTGACTGTGCGACACCCGTAGTGTGCACCCGCTCGTCCAGGTCCAGCTTTGTTGCAGGCAGTTACAGAACATCGCAAAAGCTCCGCTGGCCAGGATTCCCGTGCCCTGCACAAGCCTCTCCTGGTGGGATTGTGAGCGCTGCATGGTTCCTGCTATGTGATATTCGGTTCTGGGTACTGGGGAATGCAGAGCAGGTGGATTGGTGAGGGGATACAGGGATTTGGGATGGGGTGGGGGTGCTGGGAATGGAGTCATTGGGAAAAGACAGACTGTGGGGTGTGTGCGAGAAAGGAGAGAGGGAGACACAGACTGTGGTGTGTGTGGGGGAGGAAGGAGAGATATACATATCTATATATTTGTATAGATATATATATACAGTATAATACATATATTAACAGCTTCTTATATAGTACAGCAAATTACGTTGTACTTCAATATATATATATATATATATATATATATATACTGGGGTATATTTACTAAAATTCGTATTTTTCCGAATGAGGTTAAAGTTCAAACACGAATGACATCGAAAGTGTAAAATTGCAACTTTTTGAATTTTTTACGACTAATTTACTGAGCTGTCGTATTCTGCATGTTCGTATTTTCCGATGTCGATGTCATTCGTATTTTTTGGCAGTGTTTTACGGGAGTGAATTGTAAAACACTGCCGACATTAACACAATGAATCTCGGCCGGATCTGTGAGATCCGTGCTGGGCTTCATTGTGCACCATTCGTAAAAAATAAAACATTGTTAAAAATCCAAAAAAAAATGTCCCCCCTCCTAAACAAAACCAGCCTCGGGCTCTTTGAGCCGGTCCTGGTTGAAAAAATATGGGGAAAAAAATGACAGGGGTTCCCCCATATTTAATCAACCAGCACCGGGCTCTGCGCCAGGTCCTGGTTCCAAAAATACGGGGGACAAAAAGCGTAGGGGCCCCCCCGTATTTTTGAAACCAGCACCGGGCTCCACTAGCCAGGTACATAATGCCACAGCCGGGGGACACTTTCATATTGGTCCCTGCGGCCCTGGCATTACATACCCAACTAGTAACCAATGGTGGGAACTTTGTGGTCAGCGGTGAGGTTACTTTCGGATAACCGCTGACCGCAAAGTTCCCACCATTGGTCACAATGGAGCGCATAGGCGCTACATTGTATCACTGCCGTGTGCTGCCTGACAGACACTACAGGAGCACACAGCCAATCAGGAGGGTGCCACGATGTGGCGCTCCCTGATTGGCTGAAGGAACCCTCTTAGACAGAAGTCAGGGGGGGTTCCTGGCAGTCGGGGAAAGGGGTCCCATGTGAAAACATGGGGCCCCTTTCAGTGCGTGGTCGGGTGTCTGTTTTTTTATTTTGCACAGTACGTGGATTACAAAAAGAACAGAAGAGGACCGATCTACACTGGATTATGTGAGTATAATTTTTCCCACAGGTACCCCATGGATTCTACATGGAGAAGAGGACCGATCCTCGTGTGAACATAGGTAAGTATGTATGTTTGGTGGTGTGCATGTATGTAATAAACTGTTACTTTCAAGGTGTGTGTGTCCTGTTTTTATTGGGGTATTTTTTTAGTAGTAGTACTACAGGTACCAGCGGGCCCGGTTTTCCTCCGCATGCTGGTACTTGTGGTTCTCCAAGTAACAGCTTGCGGGGAAGGCTTGCTGGGACTTGTAGTACTGCTACTAAAAACAATATTCACATTTTGTCAAAAAGGCTATCAGCCCCCCATCCGCCGCCCTTGGATGGGGGGACAGCCTCGGGCTTCACCCCTGGCCCTTGGGTGGGTGGAGGGGGGGACCCCTTGATTTAAGGGGTTCCCACTCCTCCAGGGTACCCCGGCCAGGGGTGACTAGTTGGGTATGTAATGCCAGGGCCGCAGGGACCAATATAAAAGTGTCCCCCGGCTGTGGCATTATGTACCTGGCTAGTGGAGCCCAGTGCTGGTTTAAAAAATACGGGGGAACCCTACGCTTTTTGTCCCCCGTATTTTTGGAACCAGGACCAGGCGCAGAGCCCGGTGCTGGTTGATTAAATATGGGGGAACCCCTGTCATTTTTCCCCCCATATTGTTTCAACCAGGACCGGCTCAAAGAGCCCGAGGCTGGTTTTGTTTAGGAGGGGGGACCCTACGCATTTTTTTTCAAAAAATTTAACACTTTCCCACCCCTTCCCACTGATAAACATGCACGGATCTCATGGATCCGTGCATGCCTATCAGAACACGGTAAAAAAAAGCAGGTCTGTTTTATTTTAGCACTTTTTTACGATTGTATTTTTTCACGGCAGTGTTTGGCTATTGTCGGCAGTGTTTGTGAATTACACTTTTTAGTAAATTACCGAGTTCTACCAAATAACAGGCGTATTTGACCGATGGTGTATTCATTCGTAATTTTTTTCTTTGAGTTCCAAAAAAATACGAATGCCCTCATCACTGCCGTGATTTGAGTTTAGTAAATTCCCGAGATGACACTTTGAAGAAAAAACACCATCTCGGTCAAAATCGGGAGCTTAGTAAATTTCCCTAACTGTATATATATATATATATATATATATATGCAAAAAGCCAGCACTCCAGTGAGTCCAAAGGATCTGCCCCGATGCCCTCAACTATCCGCCTTGCAGTGAATAACATATATACCTCACGTATAGCGGCACTCTGGGATCTTGTTCAAATTCATAAAATGCAAATGACCAGATCCATATTGCAGATTAATGTTTCAGTTTATTTACAAAACTTTCTAACGAAAGTATATATATAATCTGAGGGGGTCCCAGAGATATCACTGGACGGGGCCCCAAGATTTCTGTTGCCAGCCCTGCCTACTGTTAGTAGGTGGAGTCATGAGAGGAGCCTGAGAAGTAGCAATCAGAGAGGTAAGAGGACAGCCAGGAGAGGGCAGTATCATGCAGACCAAGGGTGTGAAGGATTTGCAGAAAGAGAATGGTCCACAGTGTCAAAAGCAACAGAGAGGTCAAGGAGAATAAGCAAAGAGTCGTGGCCCTTGTATGTGCAAGCAAGGAGGTAATTCCAGACTTTCGTGATGGCAGGTTGAGTTGAGTGTAGATGACAGAAGTCAGACTGGAGTGGGTCAAGCAGGGAGTGGGAGTTGAGAAAGGCATTAAGGCGATTGTAGACTTTACAGTCAAGGAGTTTGGAGGCAAAAGGGCGGAGAGAAATTGGTCAATAGTTGGAGAGAGTGTTAGGATCAAGGGCAGTACGGGAGATAAAGGCATGCTTAAAGGCAGGGGGGACAGTGCCTGATGAGAGGGACCGGATGAGGGTCATTACTTCATCTCCAGATACAGGGGAAAAAGTAGTCAGAGTTGGTAAGATGATGGGGAGGGGTGGTCAGGGAAGGAGAGGGGGCGGGTTGCTGAGGGTCTAGTGGGATATGATGTCCTGGTGTATGGAGCCAATTTTGGATGTGAAGTAGGTGACAGGCGTCTTAGTCGCACTGCGCATGTGCGCATGTGCTGCAGCGGTTTTGTGCGGGCGGGCGCAGAGGGGATTTATTTGCAGAGTGATTGACAGTCAGGTAATGGGGAAGTGGCATCAAAACGCAGGCATGTCACTACCATTTTGGGTGCTTGTTTTGGGCTCTGACTGCAATCCCATGCGCGCTTGCAATGTCTCACTTCCTGCAGCAATGCTGTGTGACCGTATGGCTACTCGGAAGCCCAATAATGGACTGATCTGAGATGGATGCCGTGCCTCTGTACGCAGCCGCTGGGATTTGCAATGCTGCCGGTGGCTGGAGGGTGTCTCAGTACAGCAAGCAGCATCATTTGCATATTTGCACACAGCTGCTGCATGCAAAGACGCAGCAGTGTATACTGTACATCAGCATTCATTTCTGAGTCCGACTCTATGCAGGGGATGCCGGCTATGTAGAGTACACATCATCTGCCCTTAAGGTTGCCCCTAAATGCATGCTTCCTTATGTGGCTGCAAACTAAAATGTGTGATTTTGGGTTTACTGTATGTTTAAGAGAAGGGGAGAAATGTGAATTGTTTTGTTTAAATACGAGATCTACTATTTGCTGGAGAAACACAATATAGTAACTTAACCTCCAGTCCTATTGTGAGCAAATCATATTTTTTATATCTGTCCCAATATTCTGTCATCCCCACCAATTCCATTAAACTAACACAAACCCATCAACTGTCAACCCACAAAACCAATAGAAAGCAACTTAAGTGATGTGAGCATAAGACAACAAAAGTAGACGTAAAGCCCGTGGTGACTAACCCCAAATTGTATTTAATGCTTATGCAATGCAACAATACCTCTTAGCTCACTGCCAGGACAGCAACTCAGATGGGGTGGTTCCCATTGTAATGGTGTAATAGAACAGTATCTAAGGCAGATTGGTTGGGACGGGGAGACTGAGAGAGGACTGAGGGCGCTTGGAGAGAAAGGACTGTCTGCTGCTGCCTCTCTACCCAGCCTAGAACACAGCAGCAGTCTCTTCTCTCTCCCTGTCAGCACTGCTATCTTTTAAGAGAGGAGGGGGGCTAGGAGAAACGGGCCTCCTCCAGGCCACACCAACAGCCCTTGGCCTGTGTAAAGAGTTCCTACTCCCTCACTTCTGTGCAGCAGCTTCTTTCCTCACCCAAGAACATGGTGTCAGTCAGTCCTCTCTGTCCCTGTGTCCTCAGTGCTCTCTCAGTCTCCCTCCGTTCTGCCCCTGACTGACCACCAACCGGCATCCACCTGTGAGTGTTTTGTGGGCACGTGCATAATTCATTTTTAACATTTCTGTAAGGAGGGTGCCTGGCCACACCTCCTTGAGTTGGCCACTCCCCCTCCCACTACTGGGGCCTGGCAGAGCTGTCAGCAGCCCTGTTGTTATCATATCGCAAATCCTTCATACACCTATTGTCTTTACGCCATACACCGTCAGACGCCCAGCACAACTGCGCAGCTCCGAGAGGAGTAGCATACCGTATTTTTATTTACATTTTGCATCTTATATGCATCAGAGTTGCAGCAAAAAGCTGCTCACAATGGGGCAGATGTATTAATCCTGGAGAAGGGATAAAGAAGTGATAAGTTCAAGGTGATAACGCACCAGCCAATCAGCTCCTAACTGTCATTTTTCAAATCTTTAATGATTGGCTGGTGCGTTTATCATCTTGCACTTATCACTTCTTTATCACTTCTTTATCCCTTCTCCAGGTTAAGACATCTGGACCAGAGAGTCTAGGCTACAACATTACCCGCACAGGAATGTCGCAGGTGAAACACAACAAAACTTGACATGAGCCCTTATTAGACTTTGTTATATTTACGTGAATAAAGCGCACATTCTAAGCAAGAAAGATGCTCAGCTTGGCTGTGAAGCCCGGGACCTGGTGCCCTGGGAGGGGCTATTTGATGTGACTGAAGGGGTGGTCTTCAGTATGCCGACTGACGGGATCCCGGCGCACAGTATACCGGCGCCGGGATCCCGACAGCCGGCATACCGACACTTATTCTCTCTCGTGGGGGTCCACGACCCCCCTGGAGGGAGAATAGCCGTGCCCGTAGCGCGGCGAGCGCAGCGAGCCCGCAAGGGGCTCATTTGCACTCGCCACACTGTCGGTAAGCCGGAGGTCGGGCTCCCGGCGCCGGTATGCTGGTCGCCGGGTGCCCGACCGCCGGCATATCGTAGTGAACCCGACTGAAGTCATAATGCATAAGGGAACATCTTTATATTACAAAATGTATGGTATACTGTATATGCCCTATTATAATCTACGGTTTTGATTTAAACTGCAAAATGGTAGTATTGCAGAAGGGCCTGTTTAACAATGGGGCGGATGGAGCTACAGCTCCAGGCCTCCACATAAAAATAGGCCTATCATGCTGGCAGCAGGATGAGAACAGCTACCCAATCATAAATCATAAGTATTAAAACTGGTTTTATATAGTTTTCTCACAAAATTATCCAATTTTTCTATGTTTATGTATTTAGGGAGACATTGGGGCACATAGTGACCCACACGTGACTCGGGCCACACCCACGCAGCACTGGTCACAACACCTCTCCATCTCAGTATAGGCCCTTGACAATTTTCAGCTCCAGGCCCATGTGGCCTTTAATCCGGCCCTGAGAATGATGGTATTGTTTGGGTACTTTCTCTAAATCCCTGCACTACTGCCTGAATGACCTAGAACTGCCGGCTTATACATCAACACAAGCAATGCTAATTATTTTTATATCACAGAGGATTCCATCCCATTGCTCAGCAACAGCACACTGACTACAGATACAACTGTAAACCATTCATTTTACCAAGAAGCGTTGTTTCCTTGCAGAATAAAAGCCGTCTATTCTTCATGACATAGCTACACATAATAATCACTTTTACTACACAAGCTACATATATAGTGGAAAAAAACACACATATGTGAATCATTTCTATGTTTGGCAAGAGGCCCAGAGGGTCAAATTAAGTTCATTATTATAAAAAGCTCCATGTGCCGTATGTATGGCAATAAAATACATTTAACACAGCCACTGCCATACAAAATAAAACCATTACACATCTTACATTTTCCTAATACAGCAAGCTACAAAACTGAGGTTCTTGAATTTCTCTTCCAGTCTTGATCAGTTGTATATTAGACTAGTTCCTTTTAAAATATTTTTTTCTAGTTCCCCCAATATCACAATAAATATGTAGAAAAGAAAGCTGTTTTATAAGTCATGAGAAATTATAGTCAGCTTACAAAAACAGTTCCATTGTATTCATAGTATAAAAACTCACTATTGTGAAGAGTGTGACCATTGTATTATTCCCTTCCCTCTGTGCAGAAATAGTGGTTGATGCAGAATTGGGGGTGCATTATGCCCCAAGACACAGGCAGAATTTCTTGTCACAAAAAAATCAGCAGTTGTGTGTATCCATAGAAAGCTGCAAGACACATGCAGGTCGGTACCAGTAGCATATGCTCCCAGTCATGCCAGGCATACTGTACCTCACATAGGGACGCGGTCATGTGATCGGTACTCGGGATCCCGGCAGTCACCATGTCAACGCCAGGATCCAAAGCAATCAAAATGCCGGCATAGAGAATGCCGACCCACAGGGACTATTTCCACTTGTGGGTGTCACGACACCCATAGAGTGGGAATACAACCTGTGGCGAATGCAGCGAGCCCCGTACCCGATCCCCCTAGAGGGGGTGTGACCACAGCATGCTGGGGACATGGCCACACCTCTTTGGGGGCGTGTCTAGCACATAAGAAGTACCCACTCAGAATAGCATGGCATGCCTCCCAGCCAGGGCAGTAGAGAGCCTGGCTGGTCCCAGGTACTTTTCAAGGGGCATTGCCTAACCACAGGAGGCATGGACCTGGGCCCCAACTGGGCCCCTCCATCAGACCTGGGCCCAGGTAATTTGTACCCTCTCCCTCCCTCTCTTGGCACCACTGCTAGCACATACACCTTTGTCCATGTTATAGCCATTTGTTTTGATTGCAAAATACAGATTTGATATTAGGCATCAAATAAACATCAGATACTTCTCAAACGCCAGTGATGAGCATATAGGCTATATAGCTGCTGACTTACTGTATCTCTTTGGTCCATCTTCTAAGCAAAATGACAATGTTAATGTTGCATCATCTTCGAAAAATTCTGTAGTAAAGGCATCCCACCAAAGATTATCACTATCCTGGTGAGGAAAATAAGAATATATATATTAATGTACAGGCACATAAAGTGAGCAAGACAGCATACTCAGGCTGACCTTAAATTGCCAGCACTCCTCGGAGCAGAACGAAAATGCTATTTTTACATGATCAGATCTGTGAGATTTGGTTGCTGCCAAGTCCTGCTGAAGTCTCTGTGCATAACACTATACCAGAAGCACAACTCCTATAAGACCAAGCTTGGCCACATGGTATTATTGGACCAATCAATGAGCAGTAAACTTTGGAAGAGACAGCTGCTTTCACTGGCAGACAGAGATATGGAGGGAACTTGCTTAGCACTAGAACACCCTATGAGGTAGTAGATCTAATGTTTCTAGTCTGTAGTGAGGTTGCAGAAGGACAAGTACATTATGTCATACTCATCTACTCCCATGGAACATCCGTGAGATTCCCAAATTTTTGGGGGATGCCCTGGACTCCAGGAAGAGCAGGTGTCATTCTCGCATGTTGGCCATGGCTGCCAAAATCTCTGTTAGGCCCCAGCACTCAGAGTGGGGCGTGGAAAATTTGGGGAGGTGTGACCAGGCCCCCTTCTTACTCAGTGGCTCAGGCTGGTCAGAGCGGTAGATCTGGGAAGGTGGGTCCCCCTTCCTCCCTGCACATCACACAAGGAGAGAGGACTGACTCCTACCACAGCAGCCTCTCTACCCAGATCAGTACCCAGATCAGTACACAACAGAGTATTATACTGCAAGATAAGGGGCGCTTAAAAGAGGAGCAGGCCCATGTGCAGTCTCCTCCGTCCGGGCCCCTCCTCTCCAGCCAGCAATGCAATAGAGTTTCAGCCCTAGTGGTTTAGACTCTAATGCACATGCGCAATCTCCGGGAAAATGGCGATTTCTCTAGTGCACATCCACAGAATGACCAGAAAATGTCAGTAGTGCCATTTTCCCAGTGGTTATCCATGCGCCTGTTGCCTCAGACGGAGGACTCTGGAGAGGGGAGTAGTAAATAAATGGGTACAGAGTGTGCGGTGTGGCTCCCCCCTGGACTCGGGCCAGTGTGCAAAATTGCTTCCTTCAGCCAATGCTGTTTGTCTTGCGAGGAATTTCCCGTTGGCACAAGCTGGAGGTCCCTCACATAATAGAGAATGACCTGTAAATACTGTAAGTGTACATGCATGCAAATTATATTAATACTCATTTTGGAACAAAATCAGCTCAAAATGTTTCTATGTGGTTTTTTTTTTAACATTTTTCAGTCCTACAACACACACAAAACGGGATCCGGTCTGAAGATCGACAGTGCCTAGGTCGACAATGTTTAGGTCGACCACTATAGGTCGACAGTCACTAGGTCGACATGGATGGAAGGTCGACAGGGTTTCTAGGTCGACATGTGCTAGGTCGACAGGTCTAAAGGTCGACATGAGTTTTTCACATTTTTATTTTTTTGGGATTTTTTCATACTTAACGATCCATGTGGACTACGATTGGAACGGTAAAGTGTGCCGAGCGAAGCGGTAGCGGAGCGAAGGCACCATGCCCGAAGCATGGCGAGCGAAGCGAGCCATGCGAGGGTACGCGGTGCACTAATTTGGGGTCCCGGTCACTTTACGAAGAAAACGACACAAAAAAATAATAATCCTCATGTCGACCTTTAGACCTGTCGACCTAGCACATGTCGACCTAGAAACCCTGTCGACCTTCCATCTATGTCGACCTAGTGACTGTCGACCTATAGTGGTCGACCTAAACATTGTCGACCTAGGCACTGTCGATAAAACGAACCACACCCCACAAAACACCTGCTGCCATTTACCGTAACCAAAACAAATCACACTCATACATATGCAATTTTGCAGAGAACTCCGGCTACATTGGCTTGGATTTGCTGTACTGTACAGTATGTCTGTGTAAACATCCTACATTCACTTTTATTCTTTTACATCAAATCTGTTTTGTCATTCCCAGTGTTCTACAATATAAAATCTACTTTCCGGAGCCAAAATAAAGCAAATGATCAGATAAGAATTTTTTTTCATGAAGCATTCTCAGACAGGGCCACGCCCACATCAACAATGGGGCAGATGGAGCTACAGCTCTAGGCCTCCATATAAAAATAGGCCCATCATGATGACAGCATGAGGGTTGGGTACGGCATCCCAGCTGCCATCCCAGCGGTCAGAATGCCGGCAGTGGGGCGAGTGCTAGAAAGCCCCTTGTGGGTCCGCTGCGCTCGCCACGCTGAAGGCTCGGTAGCTCGCTGCGCTCACCACAGGTTCTATTCCCACTCTATGGGAGTTGTGGACACCCACGAGTGGGAATAGCCCTGGCACAGATGTTGGCATTCTCGGCGGTCAGGAACCCGGCGTCGGCACTCTGACCTCTGGGATCCCAACCGCCGGGATAGTAACTACATCCCCAGCATGATGATGATCAGTCACCAGCTGTCAACACCGTCGGCTATAAATGATAAGCATTAAATTGTATTTCTATATTCCACACAAAATGATGCAATGTTTGTACTTTACATATTTAGGGAGCTATTGGGGCTGATAGTGTAGAGGAAGCCCACGCCCACACTGGCCACACCCACACAGCACTGGTTACACCCCCTCTGCTTCTCATAATAGGCCCATGAGGCCCTTAATCCAGCCCTGTTCTCAGGTATAGAGCTAAAATGATTTTAGCATGTTTTATATTATACAACTCAAACCAAATCTAAATAGTAAGATGGTCATATATGAAGCGTGAAGATAATACACACAGGGGGTAATTCAGAGTTGATACAGCAGCAAATTTGTTAGCAGTTGGGCAAAACCTTGGGGGTAATTCCAAGTTGATCGCAGCAGGAAATTTTTAGCAGTTGGGCAAAACCATGTGCACTGCAGGGGGGGCAGATATAACATTTGCAGAGAGAGTTAGATTTGGGTGGGTTATTTTGTTTCTGTGCAGGGTAAATACTGGCTGCTTTATTTTTACACTGCAAGTTAGATTGCAGATTGAGCTCACCACACCCAAATCTATCTCTCTCTGCACATGTTATATCTGCCTCCCCTGCAGTGCACATGGTTTTGCCCAACTGCTAACAAAGTTCTTGCTGCGATCAACTCAGAATTACCCCCCATGTGCACTGCAGGGGGGACAGATATAACATGTGCAGAGAGCGTTAGATTTGGGTGGGTTATTTTATTTCTGTGCAGGGTAAATACTGGCTGCTTTACTTTTACACTGCAATTTAGATTTCAGTTTGAACACACCCCACTCAAATCTAACTCTCTCTGCACAAGGCATTTTCAGGCTAAGTGCATGATGATGCATCTATACTTATAATCCACAATAGGGAATCTGCAACAGGCAAAGTTAGCATCTAATGCTGATCTTCATGGATTCAGAGAAAACAAAGGCTTCGGCTCTGCAATGATAAGGCACAGTAAATACAGTCCAGACTTTAACAACAGTTATCTTCAGCACTCAGTAGTATTTGAAACTATGTTGGTTGTGCCACTTCACCAGGACACTGTGAGCTGTTGGCTGCAGTTGTGTCACCCTCCCAGCACCGAGGAGGTGGAATTTACCGACAGACAGGTGGATTGTGAGCAGAGATATCGGGACATACCAGCAGGGCATACCCGCTGTTCCATAGAGGTCATTTCATCTATTTTCGGAATTGCCGGGACACTCATGTTAACAACAGCCCAAAATTGACCACACTGTATCGGGAGATTATGTGCCACATACCACTTGTGCTGGAACACCAGCAACAGCCATTTAATTGCTACAGAGATAATGTTGGAGTCCGCATACTGTACATTCTGTTCCCATTACTGTTGTGAATCAGTCTAACTAAACATTCATTAAACTGCGGACAAAAACTGCACTTTATTGGGGACAAATTATCTGGCTTTTTGAGAGTCCGATTTACAAAAATTACCAGCAATTATTTGAATATATTGTGGAAATCAATCAATTATTTGATACTAATTTTGTTATTATATTGCACAGCATTTTATATCTCATGTTATTGTTGCATTTTACATTGCTTATAAAGTGTTACTTTTTTATTGTGATTAATAATCAATAAACTTTGTATCGTTACTAATCATGAGTGTTATATTGTTTTTACGTTAGCAGCTATTTATACCAGTGGCTACCAACATTTATGCACTGATTAGTACAGCCAGCAAAGAGATCTCTTATGCTTTTATATCACTAAAAATGTCTCTCTCTCTGCAGATAAATAGACTCAGTCTTCTGGCTTCAGAGTAAATAGTGTATAGTCTGCAAATGTATACAAATGTCTATATATATATATATATATATATATATGTGTATATCCACAAGGTATCCTGCACTCACATCAATTCAATTAGAAAGATGTGCGGGTGCGCCCAATGACCTTGTCTGGCCACAAATATACTGCATCTACCACCAATGTGGAGGGTGCACTCTCGCCTTCAATGAGTCCATCAGATACGTCGATAGTTTCAAAAGTCTTTAATCAAGTTCAAAGGTGATGCCGTCAGAGTCGACGTTTCGGTCCAATTATGGGCCTTTATCAAGACAGGCAATGTCACAACATCTACAGAATGAACAAAATAAACAGAATTTTTTGAGAAAAAAAAAAACATCAATTTAAGAAAGACACGGTCACAGGCTCTATCATCACCCGTGCCTCCCAGGCCCCTGAAATAGATGGCATGTGACATATAACGGCACTAAATGTGAAAATAAGACCACCTCCCCTCAAACCAGCAAGTGAAAGGGCACAAGATAGGCAATGAAAATATTCAATCAGCTATACCTGATTGAATATTTTCATAGCCTATCTTGTGCCTTTTCATTTGCTGGTTTGAGGGGAGGTGATCTTATATTCACATTTAGTGCCGTTATATGTCACATGCCATCTATTTCAGGGGCCTGGGAGGCATGGGTGATGAGCCTGTGACCGTGTCTTTCTTAAATTGTTGTTTGTTTTCTCAAAAAATTCTGTTTATTTTGTTCATTCTGTAGATGTTGTGACATTGCCTGTCTTGATAAAGGCCCATAATTGGACCGAAACGTCGACTCTGACGGCATCACTTTTGAACTTGATTAAAGACTTTTGAAACTATCGACATATCTGATGGACTCATTTTAGGCGAGAGTGCACCCTCCACATTGGTGGGATGCAGTATGTATATATATATATATATATATATATATGTGCAATGTAACAAAGCAGTGGCACTCGGAGACTGTAAAAATCCAAAAATATATTTCACGGATAAAATCTCCATTGTTTCGTGGCTACATGTCTCCTTTGTCAAGGGGGACATGTAGCCCCGAAACGTTGGAGATTTTAATCGTGAAATATACTTTTGGATTTTTACAGTCTCCGAGTGCCGCTGCTTTGTTACATTGCGCTTCTATTTCTATAAAACTCAAGTCTCTGGCAGATATATCACTTTATATCGCAGCTCACTCTTACAGTAGCGATGTCTTCATTACTCAGCTCAACTAACTCTCACCCTCCGCAGATCCTGTTGTGGTACTCAGCACTGCCATGCTGTCTGCACAAAACTCTTGGTGCTGCAGTCTCGAGCACTCTGCTCAGCAGGTACTCAGTTCCCCCAGCACTCAGCACCACCTCAGCACCATCACCTGCCCAGTCATCTTACACAGACCAGCGGCACCTCACCCTGCTCTCCAGCTCCACTCTTCTGCATCTGCTCAGCTCTACGGCACATGTGCAACTACAAAGTCCTTTCCTTGCAGGCAGTCAGAATGCCTTCCTATTTACTCCACAGTTCCACCAAGTGGTAGCCTCTGGCACAGCAACGTCCACAGGCTTCTATGGAAGCCAGGGGTATTACACTATCTCTAGGCCAGCTGGCTGTCCCATTTTAAAATGAATATAAGTGAGAATATAAATAAAGGTAGTAAAAGAAGACCCTATATTTTCCTTAATAATACAGAATAGTTCTTAACTGATGTGAGAATGACATAATCTTTTATTGTTATGTACTAGTGAACAGTATATTGCGGTTCAGTAATAGACAACAACAGTATACATGTAGAAATACACTAGGAATGAGACCTGACATTCTCTTTGTTTAGCTGGTGTTACACTTTTATGAGAGCTCTCTCTGATTTTACAGAGCTCTAGCTGAAGGGCAAAGGGCCTATTTCAGACCTGAGCGCAGCAGCAAATTTGTTAGCTAATGGGCAAAACTAAGTGCACTCCAGGGAAGGGGGGGGGGGGGCAGATATAACATTTGGGGCGGGATGTACTATAAGACATCGCCGCCCCTCGCCAACTACCGCAGCGATACTAATCGCATATGTACTAACATATGCGATTAGTATCGCAATGCGGTATAGGAGGCCCCCCGCGATGATGTCTGTGGTGGTCTGCGGGGGTCGGCGGGGGTCAGTGGAGGTCTCCGTCACCTCCCAGACCCGGGAGGTGACGTGCGCAGGGAGTCCCCGGGCTCCTCCTCCTCCCCCCTGCAGCCGGTAGGCGACAAGGCTGTGCTGCAGGAGAGAAGGAGGAGGGGGGCCGCACCAGCAGCCTCTCAGGCATGCCGGGGGGAAGGGAGGGTCGTCGTGAGTGGCGCGGGGCGGCGGCGGGATGCGGCGGCGGCGGTAAGAGTCCCATAGGCTTCTATAGGGTATCGCCATAAAAAGATGGCGATACCCTATGGGGCGAAAACGCGGCGGTCGGGGGTTAGTACATATGAAAATGCGGTAAAACAGGGGTTTTACCGCATTTTCCCTTTAGTAAATCCCGCCCTTGCAGAGAGAGTTAGATTTGCGTGGGTTATTTTGTTTCTGTGCAGGGTAAATACTGGCTGCTTTATTTTTACACTGCAATTCAGATTTCAGTTTGAACACACCCCACCCAAATCTAACTCTCTATGCCCATTATTGTGCTTATTTACAATTAAATATGGTATAAAAATATGTATTGTTTAAATCATGCTGCAGGCTGAAAAAGTACACGTTTGCCCCCAGCTGAAAGTGATGGGGACATTGCTCATTTTCTTTTTGTTTATTAATTAGAGGTGGTAGCAAATTTGCTGCTGTGATCAGATCTGAATTAGGCCCAAAACACGGTCATGCCAATACATAGAATTTTAACTGTCCAGAAATGGCAATTATATAAGTACATTATTGAAAAGATATATATTGCTTTCATTCGAGCCTGTGTGTCACAGTTCCTATGTTTTGTTGTTTACGTTGGGATTATTTCAAGTGTTTGTACGGATGCTATAAATTAAGGAAACTTAGATATGATTCTGTCAGACATGCATTAAACACCAATTCTCAGATATTATGAAGGGATTTGTGCCCTTGGTATACATAATAAAACAGCGGTGACAAGTTTTCAACAAGTTAATGTATCAAAAGATGTCCCTGAGGATGACAAAAGGACATGTCAGTAAAGAACAAAGCATAACACATCAAGCTCACTGTAACACAGTCAAGTGATGATTTTGCTTTCATCACTGATGAGGGACAAACTCTCGTTGTTTGGTTGTTTTCCAAGTATCTATAGGGTAAACATGACCTTTTATGCAATCAGCCATATGCTAAGTGTTTGAAGGTTTGTTGAATATAAAGTATGAAATCCATAAACCTATGTTAATGATATAGGGCCTAATTCGGACCTGTTTGCAGAAGCTAAATCTTTTTCTAATGGGCAAAACCATGTGCACTGCAGGTGGGGCAGATTTAACATGTGCAGAGAGAGTTAGATTTGGGTGTTTTTTTTTGTTTCTGTGCAGGGTAAATACTGGCTGCTTTATTTTTACACTGCAATTTAGATTTCAGTTTGAACACACCCCACCCAAATCTAACTCTCTCTGCGCATGTTATATCTGCCCCACCTGCAGTGCACATGGTTTTGCCCACTAGAGAAAAATGTTGCTGTGCTGCGATCAATTCTGAATTAGGCCCATAGTTCTAACCAGCAGCCTGATGGAACTGTGGCCGGGAGCAGTCAGGAGCTATGAGCGAGGATGGATAGCTATATATTGGACGAAGCAAGCAAGGGAACAGCAACATTTGGCAGCAACCAAGACAAGTATTCACAAGAATTTGTACTAATTTCCATAAGCAATTGCTCTTGGATATTGCAATTATCAATAATGTTTGGAATTATTTGTTAAGAACTGGAAAGTGTGTTCAAAAAAGTTATTCCAGAATAGACAGTCTGTTGTGGACAGTCTCTTCTTCATCCTACTGTTCCGATAAGGGGCGTAGGGAGCAGGCCCGGCGACAGGGGGGGTCAAAGGGGACACCCGTATGGGGCCCCAAGGATCAGGGGGGCCCCGAGCATCAGGGGCACAATAAATGTGTAAGCAGCGCCTAAGAAAGCTGTGGCTCCCGTGCACTCCGGGATGCCCATACGTCAATTAACAGACAATTACTTCCCAATACAAACACCACCCCCGCCGCATACCCCATCATTTGGTCTGAGCTGGTCCCATGCTGTGTTGCCAGCGTCGCGGCGTCACTACGCATGAACCCGCACCAGCCCGTCCCTGCTGCTGCCGCTGACTCCGAGGAGCTGAGCGGCACAGCACTGGCAGGCACACAGACTGGGAATATCAGACAGCAGCCAACTGCAGCTTTACCAATGTGATGTCCCTACAGACAAGGTCAGTCCCTCCTGGGTCCTTGCAATCTCCCTCACCGTTGTGACAATCTGTGGGTCTGTGTCTATATATGTATGTTTGTGTCTGTGTAGTATATGTACATGCATGTGTGCTTATATATGTATGTTTGTATATGTGTATGTGTATGTATATGTGTGCGTGTGTATGTATATACTGTATATACTGTATATTAATATATATATATATATATATACGCACATTTATATTGAGGGGAAGAGTTGAGGGGGTAGGGGGCCCCCAGAGATATGTGTATGGGGCCCCAAGATTTCTGTTGCCGGCCCTGGTAGGGAGGGTGAAGCAAGTGGAGCTCAAGCTCCAGGCGCCGCTGGGGACAGAAGGCGCCGGCTCCCTGTAGCAGAGCTGACAGCCGGGATCTCGGGCAGGGGTAGGAGGAGATGGCTAGAAGAGAGGATAGGGGTGGCCACCACACTGCCTGCATGTTCCATGTCACTGATTGCACAGTGCAGAGAGTCCAGTGCAGTGTGGTATGTTGTTAGGGAAGAGGGGAGGTTTGGAGGGTTGTCAGAAGAAGCTTCCTGGCTGTCAGGTATCTGCATTCAGTGATCTGGAACATGCAGGCAGTGGGGTGGCCACCCCTGCTCTTTCCTCAGTCCTTTCCTTCTACCCACGGAGGCCCAGCCTGTCAATCACATTGAAGCTACGCCCCTCCAGGCTAGAACGAGGAGCTGCTGCCCATTTGGTGAGAATTAATGTGTGTATACTGTATGTATATGTGTGTGTATGTGTTTATGTCTGTGTATACTGTATGTATATGTGTGTGTATGTGTTTATGTCTGTGTATACTGTGTGTTTATGTGTATATGTCTGTGTTTGTGTGTCTAAATGCGTTTGTTTGTAAATGTGTGTATACAGTATGTCTATGTGCATATGTGTGTTTATGTGTATACATGTATGTGTGTGTTTATGTGTATATATCTTTGTATACAGTATATGTGTGTATATTTGTGTTTGTGTGTGTATATATCTGTGTATATGTGTGTGTTTAGGTATGTCTGAGTATATCTGTGTGTATGTTTATGTGTGTGTGTGTGTGTGTGTGTGTGTGTGTGTGTGTGTGTGTATATAGGAGTGTGTGCATATATCTGTGTATGTGTGTGTTTATGTATGTCTGTGTATATCTGTGTATATTTGTGTGTGTGTATATGTGTGTGTTTATGTATATCTGTGTGTATATTTGTGTATTTATGTGTGTGTGTGTGTGTGTGTGTGTGTGTGTGTGTGTATATATCTGTGTATATGTGTATATATCTGTGTATGTGTGTGTTTATGTATGTCTGTGTATATCTGTGTATATTTGTGTGTGTATTTATGTGTGTATATATCTTTGTATATGTGTGTGTTTATGTATATCTGTGTGTATATTGTGTGTGTGTGTGTGTGTGTGTGTGTGTGTGTGTGTGTATATCTGTGTATATGTGTATATATCTGTGTATATGTGTGTGTGTTTATGTATGTCTGTGCCCAAATGTGTGTGAATGTATGTATGTATGTATGTATGTATGTATGTATGTATGTGTGGTGGTGGGTGGGGGCACCGTGACATGGCCCTGCTCCGGGTATCATGTCTCCACGCTACGTCTCTGGTTCCGGTGTTGTTATCCACTATTAGTTAGTAAGTGCCCTAAATAGGCGGCCCATCTGCTTCCCACATGCAGTGTGAGCCCTCTTTTATATGCCACCCACTTTGCATCTTGGTCTACAGTATATCCAGCCACCTGCACATTTCCCTCTATAACACTATCAAAGGAAGAACAGAGAGGAGACTCTTGCCAGGAACCTATGAGCCAAATTGCCTCCTTACCTGTATATCTCTCTCTGTAATGGGTTAGGACTAAGGATATCTCTAGAATAAACGTCCTTCACTACGAATGACTTCTAGTTTGCTGATTTATCCTAAACATGCCCTACACTCAGTTCTCAGTTAACATATGGAGGATACAGCTGCAGCACCGGTGTGGATGACACCCGACGCGATAAGCATTCCCCCCTCAAGCTTCTTCTTGAACTGTTGTCGGCAGCATTAATTAGTCTTTGTTAAACAGCCCTTAAACATGCAGAAACTGCAGATTCCGCATTATTTTACGTAAAAAGGGTTTATATAAATAGACCCCAAAGCAGAGGTGTATAAAGACAGGAGTGGGCCCATGTGCAGTCTCTATACGGCAGCACTGAGCACTTGTAGACTATAGTGCTGCATCAGAGTCTACTACACATGCGCAGGTCTCCGGGAAAATGGCACGACTGCCATTTACCTGGCAATTTTCCCACTGCGAGCCATTTGCCCTGGGATTTGGGCAGCGCTACCACTGCAAGACTCCGGAGTGGTAAGTATTGACGGAATAGGTGCATGGTGATCGGTGTTGGCCCCCCTGGATAAGGTGCCTGTGTGCCCTGCACACCCTGTAACTATTGTATATATGCCAGTGTACCAAAGAGTTTTATACTTAAATAAATGGGCAATGTATATCATTAATTAGTAAATAAAGCTGTCAGGATTGTTCATTATTATTCTTTATTAATATTATTCAATTGTTCATTATTAACCATCAATATTGTAAGTTTCTAATCTAAGAGGATATTGTGAAGACAAGATAATGGGAGCAGTATTTGGGGAACTGTATCTTAAACTAAAAGTTTGGCAGCATTGTCTGATGTTAAATCATAAGTTTTCTGCTACTAGGATGGACAATGTTACTTTCCCATCAAAGGCATTTAATGACTTTAATTCTGTTTAAGTCTATTGTGTTCTGATACACTCTTTTGCTTTTTGTTTCTGTACAAAAGAAATAAACGATATGGTTAGAACAATTTGATGCTTATTTCAATAGTTTCTTAGGACAAAAGGAGAACTTTACATTGAAAAAAATGAGCGCCAAATTGTTTTTTAGCAAACATTTCTAAAGTCCATGTTAGTGGAAAATTTAATTCAAAAGATCTGTTCAACTAGAAATGCAGAAATCAGAATTGGAAAAAAATGTTTCGGTTTTTATGAAATAAAAAATAAAAAGAAACAAAAGATTAAAAAGTGAAATTCAAGAACTGCCCTAGGCAGCTTTAAGTTATGGACTGACAGGTAGTGTGGAGTTTTACCAGACTAATTATTTTTCTATTCAACGGTAATGAGAAATTGCCATGGCAACTAAGTTCTCCCATGGCAGACGGTGTAGGCTCACCACACACAGAGGCATGCGAAGGGAACGAGTAACATTCAGCATATACATAGAATGTTGACTCATTTTCTATTTGATGCCCCTGCGTACAGGAGGTAATTGACCAAATGCAGATAATGGGGATGGGAAGACTGTAACATGTAGCCCATTACTGGTATATTATCAAGTTTGCACAAAACACATTTGATGGTCTAATATACACTATTAGCAATAAAAAACATTATTATTATTATTATTATTATTATTATTATTAATATTGTTATTATAATACTACTACTACTACTACTACTACTACTACTAATAATAATAATAATAATAATAATAATAGTGATTAAAAAAAATTGTCTTTAATTATCTCCTGTAATGAAGAGAATGAACTCTTGGAGGAAAAATTACAGGACTTCTTGATTTTCATCAGCCATGGACCTGAAAAACTATAATAATTAATGTCAGACTCAAACAAAATGTATTACAATGTATGTTAAGGTCTTGTTTTCTAATATACTTGACTAGTTGTTGGGATATAATCAGTGATACAATTATAATAATAATAATAATAATAATAATAATAACGATAGATAGATAGATAGATAGATAGATAGATAGATAGATAGATAGATAGATAGATAGATAGATAGATAGATAGATAGATAGATATTACGATTTGGGGCACAATAACACAATTTACCGCCAACAACTGAGTTTAACCTTAAGCGGAATAAAAGATAAAAGAACTGACTTTGCTGATATTAGGGGTAATTCAAATTTGTCAGCAAACCAAAAAAGCACACTAGTGGGCAAAACCATGTTGTACTGCAGGTGGGGCAGATGTAAAATATGCAGAGATTTAGATTTGTGTGGGTTATATTGTGTCTGTGCATGGTATATACTGGCTTCTTTATTTTTACACTGCAATTTAGATTTCATTTTGAACACATCCCACCCAAATCTAACTCTCTCTGCACATGTTACATCTCCCCCACCTGCAGTGCAACATGGTTTTGTTTATTAGTGTGCTATTTTGGCTTGCTAACTAACCTGAATAAGGCCCTTTGTCAAATTTTCATATGCTTAGCCTATAACAGGGCAGTAATCAGCAAAAAATGGACAGTTCCAAAGTAAAAGAATGAATCGTGAATAATAACCTAGTAAAAAAAAAATTTATTTTCACCAAGTGTGATTTATCTCACATACTTTTCTTTGAGCACATTAGCAAGCAAGAAGAATGACATTAAGATATATATATATATATATATGATCCCTTGATGAAGTCTGCATTGACGAAACGCGTTGGTGAATCCCTATTGACTTCCTGCATAACAGATAAATTACCCCCAGATTCCTTTTTATGTTGTTGTTGCTGCTTCTTATAACTTTTTAGAAATTTCATAATTTTGTTTAATTTTTACATTTTTATGTACATACAGTATTTACAGTATATGCATCTTTTTAAATATCTACATGTAAAATCTTTGTCCTCCCATTTTTATATATCCAACTTTTATTTAAATAAAATATGGTATAATATTACTTGGGCTATCTGATCCACTTTTTAACCTAATTTCTATTACTTCAATATTTTCTTGCTATAGACCCGACACAACCAGTCGCTGATACCTCTATTCACCTAATATATATATATATATATATATATATATATATTGTATGTGTATATGTATACCAGGGGTGGGGAACCTTTTTTCTACCGAGGGCCATTTGGATATTTATAAAATCTTTCGGGGGCCATACAAAAATTCTCAACTTAAAAAATTACCCTGCCCCCCAGTAGGTCTGCCCCTTAGAGGTACTGTGTGTGCGTGCCGGAGACGCGCACGCGCCAAAAAATGAGTGTGGCCAGTTAAAATGGGACATGATACACATATGCCCCCAATAGTGCGGTGCCAGATCTACAATTGCCCCCACAGTGCCAGGTATACAAATGCCCCCACAGTGCCAGGTATACAAATGCCCCTCACAGTGCCAGGTATACAAATGCCCCTCATAGTGCCAGGTATACAAATGCCCCTCACAGTGCCAGGTATGCAGATGTCCCCACAGTGTCAGGTATACAGATGCCCCCACAGTGCCAGGTATACAAATGCCCATCACAGTGCCAGGTATACAGATGTCCCCACAGTGCCAGGTATACAGATGCCCCCACAGTGCCATGTATACAGATGTCCCCACAGTGCCAGGTATACAGATGCCCCCACAGTGCCAGGTATACAAATGCCCCTCACAGTGCCAGTTATACAGATGCCCCCACAGTACCAGGTATACAAATGCCCCCCACAGTGCCAGGTATACAAATGCCCCTCACAGTGCCAGGTATACAAATGCCCCTCACAGTGCCAGGTATACAGATGTCCCCACAGTGCCAGGTATACAGATGCCCCCACAGTGCCAGGTATACAAAAGCCCCCACAGTGCCAGGTATACAAATGCCCCCCACAGTGCCAGGTATACAAATGCCCCCCACAGTGCCAGGTATACAAATGCCCCCACAGTGCCAGGTATACAAATGCCCCTCACAGTGCCAGTTATACAGATGCCCCCACAGTGCCAAGTATACAAATGCCCTCCACAGTGCCAGGTATACAAATGCCCCTCACAGTGCCAGGTATACAAATGCCCCTCACAGTGCCAGGTATACAGATGTCCCCACAGTGCCAGGTATACAGATGCCCCCACAGTGCCAGGTATACAAATGCCCCCCACAGTGCCAGGTATACAAATGCCCCCCACAGTGCCAGGTATACAGATGCCCCCACAGTGCCAGGTATACAAATGCCCCCCACAGTGCCAGGTATACAGATGCCCCCACAGTGCCAGGTATACAAATGCCCCCACAGTGCCAGGTATACAGATGCCCCCACAGTGCCAGGTATACAAATGCCCCCCACAGTGCCAGGTATACAGATGCCCCCACAGTGCCAGGTATACAGATGCCCCCACAGTGCCAGGTATACAAATGCCCCCCACAGTGCCAGGTATACAGATGCCCCCACAGTGCCAGGTATACAGATGCCCTCTCACCTCCCCTCCGTGCTGCTTACCGTGGGACACGGAGGAGAGCGCGGCTGTCGGGTGGGAGCGGCGGCGTGTAGTACTTCAAACCAGCCGCCGGTTCGAGAGCCAATCAGAGCTCGCGGACCGGCAGCCGCGGCTCCTGATTGGCTGCCGGTCCACAAGCTCTGATTGGCTCACGGACCGGCGGCTGGTTTGAAGTACTACACGCCGCAGCTCCCACCCGACAGCCGCGCTCTCCTCCCTGTTCTGACAGCTGAGACACGCTGCCGCCGGACTGAGCGGCAGCGTGTCTCACTGACACAAGCTGGTGGGCCGGACCAAATGTATACGGCCCGCGGGCCGGAGGTTCCCCACCCCTGATGTATACAGTATGTAGTGTGTGTGTATACAGATGGGTCCATGTTTATCTTGACCTTTAATAGGATTAACTGAGACTAGGCAGCTGGATTTAATCCCTTGCTGTAATGACTTAATCCCCTGCTGTATTGTTCTCTGTATTGTATTGCATCTGAGAACAATAGATGAAGGGTTTATGTTAACAAACCATGTTGTGCCTAGGCACAGCAAACTAGTCAAGATAACCTTGGACCCATCTATATATATATATGTGTATATACACTGCTCAAAAAAATAAAGGGAACACTTAAACAACACAATGTAACTCCAAGTCAATCACACTTCTGTGAAATCAAACTGTCAATTTAGGAAGCAACACTGATTGACAATCAATGTCACGTGCTGTTGTGCAAATGGAATAGACAACAGGTGGCAATTATAGGCAACTAGCAAGACACCCCCAATAAAGGAGTTGTTCTGCAGGTGGTGACCACAGACCACTTCTCAGCTCCTATGCTTTCTGGCTGATGTTTTGGTCACTTTTGAAAGCTGGCGGTGCTTTCACTCTAGTGGTAGCATGAGACGGAGTCTACAACACACACAAGTGGCTGAGGTAGTGCAGCTCATCCAGGATGGCACATCAATGCGAGCTGTGGCAAGAAGGTTTGCTGTGTCTGTCAGCGTAGTGACCAGAGCATGGAGGCGCTACCAGGAGAAAGGCCAGTACATCAGGAGATGTGGAGGAGGCCGTAGGAGGGCAGCAACCCAGCAGCAGGACCGCTACCTCCGCCTTTGTGCAAGGAGGAACAGGAGGAGCACTGCCAGAGCCCTGCAAAATGACCTCCAGCAAGCCACAAATGTGCATGTGTCTACTCAAACGATCAGAAACAGACTCCATGAGGGTGGTATGAGGGCCCGCTTCCACAGGTGGGGGTTGTGCTTACAGCCCAACACCGTGCAGGACGTTTGGCATTTGCCAGAGAACACTAAGATTGGCAAATTCGCCACTGGCACCCTGTGCTCTTCACAGATGAAAGCAGGTTCTCACTGAGCACATGTGACAGACGTGACAGAGTCTGGAGACGCCAAGGAGAATGTTCTACTGCCTGCAACAACCTCCAGCGTGACCGGTTTGGCAGTGGGTCAGTAATGGTGCGGGGTGGCATTTCTTTGGGGGGCCGCACAGTTTTCCATGTGCTCGCCAGAGGTAGCCTGACTGCCATTAGGTACCGAGATGAGATCCTCAGACCCCTTGTGAGACCATATGCTGCTGCGGTTGGCCCTGGGTTCCTCCTAATGCAAGACAATGCTAGACCTCATGTGGCTGGAGTGTGTCAGCAGTTCCTGCAAGACGAAGGCATTGATGCTATGGACTGGCCCGCCCGTTCCCCAGACCTGAATCCAATTGAGCACATCTGGGACATCATGTCTCGCTCCATTCACCGCCACGTTGCACCACAACAGACTGTCCAGGAGTTGGCGGATGCTTTAGTTCAGGTCTGGGAGGAGATTCCTCAGAAGACCATCCGCCACTTCATCAGGAGCATGCCCAGGCGTTGTAGAGAGGTCATACAGGCACGTGGAGGCCACACACACTACTGAGCCTCATTTTGACTTGTTTTAAGGACATTACATCAAAGTTGGATCAGCCTGTAATGTATTTTTCTACTTTAATTTTGAGTGTGACTCCAAATCCAGACCTCCATGGGTTAATAAATTTGATTTCCATTGATCATTTTTGTGTGATTTTGTTGTCAGCACATTCAACTATGTAAAGAACAAAGTATTTAATAAGAATATTTCATTCATTCAGATCTAGGATGTGTTATTTTAGTGTTCCCTTTATTTGTTTGAGCATATATATATATATATATATATATATATATATATATACAGTGGGGCAAAAAAGTATTTGGACAGCCACCGATTGTGCAAGTTGACCCACTTAAAAAGATGAGAGAGGTCTGTAATTTCCATCATAGGTACACTTCAACTGTGAGAGGCAGAATCTGAAAAAAAGAAATAAATAGGAAATCACATTGTATGGTTTTTAAACAATTTATTTGTATATTCTTGCGGAAAATAAATATTTGGACAATCAAAAAGATTAACTCAATACTTTGTAATATAACCTTGGTTGGCAAATGTTTCCTGTAGTTCTTGACCAGGTTTGCACACACTGTAGCAGGTATTTTGGCCCATGCAGATCTTCTCTAGATCTGTCATGTTTTGGGGCTCTCGCCAGGCAACACGGACTTTCAACTCCTTCCACAGATTTTCTATTGGGTTGAGGTCTGGAGACTGGCTAGGCCACTCCAGGACCTTGAAATGCTTCTTACGGAGCCACTCCTTAGTTGCCCGGGTGGTGTGTTTGGGGTCATTGTCATGCTGGAAGATCCAGCCACGTTCCATCTTCAATGCTCTTACTGAAGGAGGTTTTTTCCCAAAATCTCACAATACATGGCCCCATTCATCCTCTCCTTAATACGGATCAGTCGTCCTGTCCCCTTTGCAGAAAAGCAGCCCCAAGGCGTGGTGTTTCCACCCCCATGCTTCACAGTGGGGATGCTATTCATCATTCTTCTCCCTCCAAACACGGCGAGTGGAGTTTATACCAAAAAGTTCAATTTTGCTCTCATTTGACCACATTACATTCTCCCAATCCTCCTCTGGATCATCCAGATGGACACTGGCAAACTTTAGACGGGCCTGGACATGTGCTGGCTTAAGCATTGGGACCTTTCGGGCGCTGCAGGATTTCAATCCATGACGATGTAGTGTATTACTAATGGTAACCTTTGTGACTGTGATCCCAGCTCTCTTGAGGTCATTGATCAGGTCCCCTCATGTAGTTCTGGGCTGATTCCTCACCGTTCTCAAGATCATTGATACCCCACAAGGTGTGATCTTGCATGGACCTTCAGGTCGAGGGAGATTGTCAGTGATCTTGTATTTCTTCCATTTTTTAATAATTGCGCCAACAGTTGATCTCTTCTCACCAAGCTGCTTGCCTATTGTCGAGTAGCTGATCCCAGCCTTGTGCAGCTCTACAATTTTGTCCCTGGTGTCCTTAGACAGCTCTCTGGTCTTGGCTATGGTGGAGAGGTAGCAGTCTGACTGTTTGAGGGTGTGGACAGGTGTCTTTTATACAGATAACCAGTTCAAACAGGTGCCATTAATACAGGTAACAAGTGGAGGATAGAGCTTCTTAAAGAAGAAGTAACGGGTCTGTGAAAGCCAGAAATCTTGCTGCTTGGTACAGTGGCGGATCCAAGGGGGGAGGGGCACTCGGGCCCGTGCCCCCCCCCCCCCGTCATTTGTGGCCTCCGTCCCTTGTCCCCTCCCGGCGCCGGCGCAGCACAGGGAGATGACGGGCGCCCGCTGAGATTGTGTTAACAGCGGGCGCCTGTCTCCCTGCACAGCGGCAGCCGGAGGCAGGAGCTCAGTACTGAGCTCCGGCTTCCGGCGCTGTCACTGTGCGGCGTGCGCTATGGGAGAGATGTCAGTCATGACGTCTCTCTCATAGTGCTGACTGAGGAGCGGACGCCAAGAGGAGGACTGCAGCGGTCGTGAAGCGGGAACGGGGCTCGGTAAGTATGATGTTTTTTTCTTCCTTAGTGCAGCGGGGGCATCTACTGGGGGCAAACTACGGGGGGACCTTACTACTGGGGGGCATCAACAAGGGGCATTACTACTGGGGGGCATTACTACTGGGGGCAAACTACTGTGGGCATTATTACTGGGGGGCATCTACTGGGGGCATTACTACTGGGGGGTCATCTATTGGGGGCATTACTACTGGGGGACATTTTTACTGGGGGCATTATTACTGGCGGGCATCTACTGGGGGCATTACTATTGGGGGGTCATCTATTGGGGGCAAACTCCTAGGGGGCATTACTACTGGGGGCAAACTACTGGAGGACGTTATTACTGGGGGCAAACTCCTGGGGGACATTATTACTGGGGGGCATCTACTGGGGGCAAACTACTGGGGGACATTATTACTGGGGGCCAACTACAAAGGGGCTAACTACTGGGGGCATACTACAGGAGGGCATTACTACCGGCGGCGTAACTACAGGGGCATTACTACTGGCGGCTTAACTACAGGGGCATTACTACTTGGGGGCTAAACTACAGGGGGGCCAAACTACTGGGGGCATAACTACAGGGGCCAAACTACTGGGGTATAACTACAGTGGCCAAACTACTGGGGGCATTACTACTGGGGGCTAAACTACAAGGGGGGCATAACTACAGGGGCCAAACTACTGGGGTATAACTACAGGGGTCAAACTACTGGGGGCTAAACTACAAGGGGGGCATAACTACAGGGGCCAAACTACTGGGGTATAACTACAGGGGCTAAACTACTGGGGGCATTACTACTGGGGGCTAAACTACAAGGGGCCAAACTACTGGGGCTAAACTACAATGGGGCAAACTACAGGGGGGCATTACTACTGGTGGCTAAACTACAAGCAGGCAAACTACTGGGGGCATTACCACTGGGAGGCTAAACTAAAGGGGGTGGAGGTAAACTACTGGGGTCATAACTGCAGGGGCATTACCACTGGGGGCATAACTACTAGGGTGCTAAATGACTGGGGGCATTACTACTGGGGGCAATACGGCCATTGCATAAGGGGCACCACTACTGTGGGGTCTATATAAGGGGCACTACCAGTACAGTGGACATTGCATAATGAGCACTACAACTGTGGGCATTGTATAAGCGCCACCTCATATGCACCGAAGCCGCACACAAATGTACTTGCCCCTTCCATGGTGCCCCCCCCTATCATTTTCTTCTGGATCCGCCCCTGGCTTGGTAGGTTTCCAAATATTTATTTTCCACAAGAATATACAAGGTAATTGTTTAAAAATCATACAATGTGATTTCCTGTTTTTTTCCCCCCCTTCAGATTCTGTTTCTCACAGTTGAAGTGTACCTATGATGGAAATTACAGACCTCTCTCATCTTTTTAAGTGGGTCAACTTGCACAATCGGTGGCTGTCCAAATACTTTTTTGACCCACTGTATATATATATATATATATATATATATATATATATATAAATAAACAGAAAATTCAGCACTCACCATAGCAAGCTCACTTATCCTCACCGCATCAATAAATAAATGATGGGGGTTCAGTTAGTGAGTTGGCCAATGCACAGAAGCCTGCAAAGCCATAAAAGCCATAAGGTATTTGGCAGGTGCACATTAAACCATGTAGGCATATTTGCAGTTATATTATCTGTGAAACAGTTGCCAGGTTTTAAGACTCTGTGATAGTGTAGGACCTGCAAGAAGGTGGGGTACCCCCATAATTTATTTATTTATGTGGTGACGATAAGTGAGCTTGCTATGGTGAGTGCTGAATTTTCTGTTTGTATATATTTAAGTATGTGGTCATGGGATACATGCACCCCACCCTATGAGTGGTAAGTGCAGTCAAGTACCCCTCTTCTGGGGTGGTGAGTGCTTTGGTTTTATATCTGTTTGTATATATATATATATATATATATACAGTATATATATATATATATATATATATATTTATTTCTCTTACGTCCTAGAGGATACTGGGGTCCACATTAGTACCATGGGTATAGACGGGTCCACTAGGAGCCATGGGCACTTTAAGAACTTGATAGTGTGGGCTGGCTCCTCCCTCTATGCCCCTCCTACCAGACTCAGTTTAGAATATGTGCCCGGAGGAGCCGGTCACGCTTAGGGAAGCTCCTGAAGAGTTTTCTAAATTTATTTTGCTGATTGTTGTTTTCAGACAGCGCTGTTTGGCAACAGCCTGTCTGCTTCGTGGAACTTAAGGGGGGGCGAACGGCCCAACCTCCTCCAGGGTTAATGGTCCTGTTCCCCGCTGATAGGACACTGTGCTCCTGAGGGTCCTATTCGCAAGCCCCACCACGGCGAGCATACAGAGCCGCAGCACGTCGCCACCCCTAACAGAGCCAGAAGACAGAAGAGTGGTGAGTAGACGGCCGGTGTCCCGATTAGCAGGTCACCAGCTTCAATGGCGTCATAAGGGTATGGAGCACAGCGCTGACATGCAGGCTGCGCTCCAGGGCTCAGGATGACATGCGATGCATGTGTCCCGCTGTGAGGGGCATGCTGAGCCACTAATGAAATACCCACACTGGCAAACTAGCTTACAGGGGTTCTAACTCACTGTTAAGCAACAAACATACCTCAGCTAGTATAAAAAACCGGGAAGACTGCGCGTTACAGGGGCGGTGCTTCACTATGAACGGATCCAGCAGCTCACCAGCGCCATTTTCCCTCAGCTCTACACAGACAGATTGGCAGGGAAGCGCAGCCCTTCCACAAGGACTCCAGCTTGCCTCAGCGTTATCAGGGGATCATAACAAAGGGGGGGGAGCAGTATTAGAATACTGAGCCTTTATTACAAATGCTAAGTTTGCGACCCAGCTACAATATAATTAGCTATAAGGGCGCTGTGTGGCTGGCTCCATCTTACTCTGTGTCTCCCTAGGGGGCTCTGTGTGGGTTAACTGTGCTTTTAACCTATTCATCACTGTATGTGTGTGTGTTCTTTTACATTTACTGTGTCAAAGGAGTGTGTTTCATGCGCAGCAGAGTGTTTCTCTCAATCTGGGGGATCACTGCCATGTACTCAGGATAGTACACATTCTCAGGCTAGTGGATCTTAACCAGTTTGGTTAGATTCATTAAAAAAGATGATTTCAAATATTTCAAATAAATTATCCCAAAATGAGAAGGAGACACTTAAGGTAATCCATTAATGACCTGGTGAATAGAGATTCAGCGGACATTCCAGCGTCTCACACCCCTACCATTTGTCCCCAGAAGCATACCCTGGCCCAAATGCAGGCTGATACCGATGATGATGATGTATCAGACCCAGATGAGGGTGAGGTGGGCTCGGGAGGGGGGGATGCTGCTTTGTCACAGGGAATACAGGCCCTGATAGAAACTTTTAGAGACCTCCAGCACATCCCTGATAAAGTATCAGAGGACGAGGAGGAATCTTAACTTAATGTGAAAAAGAAATCCTCAGTTACTTTCCCTGCATCTAAGGAATTAAATTCCCTATTTGAAGCAACTTGGGTAAATCCTGACAAGAAGTTTCAGGTCCCAAAATGGTTACTCATATCTTTCCCATTTCCTCAGGATGATAGGAAAAAATGGGAAAACCCACTGATAGTTGACGCATCGGTTTCTAGGCTGTCTCGTAAGATAGTTTTACCTGTTCCTGGGGTAGCTTCCTTGAAGGATGCTGCAGACCGCGAGATTGAGACCACTTTCAAATCTCTGTACACAGCTGCGGGGTGGTCCAGAGACCCACTATAGCTTGTGCATGGATCTGTAGGGCCATTGCAAAATGGTCAGGTAATCTAATTGACGGATTAGATTCCTTATCCAGGGGGGAGATCATTTTACTCCTACAGCATATACCGGATTCTGCTAACTTTATGGTGGAAGCCATAAAATAAATTGTTTAACTCAATGCACGCACCACTGCCATGGCAGTGTCAGCATGCAAGGGCTTGCGGCTATGCCAGTTGGCTGCGGACACGGATTCCAGGAAAGGCGTGGAAAGCCTACCTTTCACAGGTGAAGCCCTTTTTGGAGATGAAATGGATACGTGGATATCCAAGACTACGGGTAAGTCTACATACCTTCCTTCCGCAGCTCTCCCAGCTAGAAAATCCTAGACTGCTCCAACTCTGCAATCCTTTCGGACAGCGAAATTTAAAAACAAAACCAAGGGTTCTTCTATGGCCTTTAAAGGCAATAGAGGTAAACCCAGAAAACCAGCCACTGCAGGTTCACAGGAACAGAACCCCGGTTCTGCTTCTTCTAAGCCTTCAGCATGACGGTGGACCGCACTGCCTGGAAGACAGGCAGGTGGGAGCCCGTTTGAGATTCTTCAGTCACATATGGGCAACGTCATGCCAGAATTCCTGGGTCAAAGATCTTATAGCCCAGGGCTACATACTGGAGCTTCAGGAACTCCCACCTCACAGATTCTTCAAATCAGGCTTACCAGCTTCTCAAGAAGCAAGTATGACTTTACAGGAAGCAATTCTAAAACTGGTACAGACGCAGGTCATTGTTCCAGTTCTGCTTCAGCTACAAGGTCAGGGTTATTATTCCAACCTGTTTGTAGTTCCGAAACCGGACAGTTTGGTAAGGCCCATTTTAAATCTCAAGTCGTTGAACCCATACTTATGGGTGCTCAAGTTCAAGATAGAGTCTCTGAGAGCAGTGATCTCAGGTCTAGAGGAAGGGGAATTCTTGTTGTCTCTGGATATCAAGGATGCGTACCTTCATATTCCGATTTAGCTGCTTCATCCAGCTTATCTAAGGATTGCCTTACAGGACTGTCACTACCAGTTCCAGGCCCTGCCATTCGGCCTCTCTAAGGCACCAATAGTGTTCACCAAGGTAACGGCAGAGATGATGTTTCTCCTCTGCTGATAAAAGCACCATCCAGGGAGAGGTTGTTAGACATCATTGCCCTCTCAACCTGACTGCTCCAGGATCACTGGTGGATTCTGAACCTACCAGAATCTTATCTGGAACCAACACGGAGGCTTCCATTTCTGGGGATGATACTGGATACGGAGGCACAGAAGGTGTTCCTTCTGTTGGAAAAGGCATTGGTGATCAAGTCAATGGTGCGGGATTTTCTAAGACAAACACAGATATTGGTGCATCTATGCATTTGCCTTCTGGGGAAGATGGTGGCAGCTTATGAGGTGATGCAGTATGGAAGGTTTCACGCAAGGCCATTCCTGCTCGATCTGTTGGACAAACGGACCGGATCGCATCTTTACATGCACCAGAGGATCCGTCTGTCGCCAAAAGCCAGGATTTCTCTTCTGTGGTGGCTTCAGACTTCTCACCTGACCGAAGGCCGGAGGTTCGGGATTCAAAATTGGATTCTGCTAACTACAGACGCAAGCCTAAGAGGTTGGGGAGCAGTCACCCAGGGGGAACAATTCCAAGGAAGATGGTCAAGTCAGGAAGCCATTCTTCCGATCAACATTCTGGATCTAAGGGCCATATACAATGCCCTTCTACAGTCATCGCATCTTCTTCAAGATCAAACCATTCAGATTTAGTCGGACAATGTGACGGCAATAATGTACATAAACCGACAGGGTGGAACGAAGAACAGAGCAGCAATGTCAGAGGTAACAAGGATTCTCCTCTGGGCAGAAAGGCACACTGTGGTGTTGTCCGCGATCTTCATTCCGGGAGTAGACAACTGGGAAGCAGACTTCCTCAGCAGACACGACCTCCACCCAGATGAGTGGGGCCTTCACCCGGCGGTGTTCAGGTGCTTGACACGTCGGTGGGGAATTCCACAAATCGACATGATGACCTCAAGAAGCTCAAGTGGTATTGTTCCAGGTCAAAGGACCCACAAGCAGTGGCGGTGGACGCTCTGGTGACTCCATGGGTCTACCAGGTGGTGTACATGTTTCCACCACTCCCATTGATCCCAAAGATTCTCAAAAGATTAAAAAGGGAAAAAGGTTCAAGCAATTCTCATTGCTTCGGACTGGCCAAGAAGGGCCTGGTATGCAGATCTACTGGAGATGCTCCTAGAGGACCCGTGGCCTCTACCTCTTCACGAGGACCTTCGCCAACAGGGGCCGTTCGTCTATCAAGACGTACCGCGGCTACGTTTGATGGCATGGAGGTTGAGCGTCAAATTCTAGCCCGGAAAGGGATCCTGGATAGGATTAGCCCAACCCTGATACAAGCCAGAAAGTCCTGTCTGCAGAGAGCATTGAGCTATTTTTTCAAATACAGGGCCAATTATGTCCAGAATTTATTTTTGAATAGGGAACTTAAAGGGCCTTTTATTTCATAGTAGGAATACCAAATTGCCATAGGTGCTAATGATTCCCTTTGTGGCACATACTGTACATCGCTGCAGTGCACAGAATGGAAGAGATCTTTAGAAATAGCAAAAACATCTATGAATATGCAGGTTGTGTGTGATACCAAACAGAATTAATCTCACCTTTATGGACGGCTTTGATGGATCATCTCATGATTACACATTCTGTAGCAATCACGTGCTTTTATGGAATTTTGATGGACATTTTTGTTGTTAAGTGAGTTTTTTCTTGGACTAAAATTGTAAATTTCCAATTTGTTTTCTTTTTGGAATGTAAAAAAAATTGTAATTCTTTTTGATTTTGTAAAAGATGTAAGATATGGAAACCATTCGAGGGTGCAGAAGCCACTTTTGCAAAATCCTGGGGTCTTTACAAAACTATTGCTTATGTCTAGACTGATTCACTAGTGTGCTCACCTTCTAAGTTTTGTGACATCATTGCCGGTTGCTGTATTTTGCACAAAATTTGTGTATAAAACGACTAAGAATTTAAGGTGGATTCTGACATTTCTCATGACCTGGATCTTTCTTCTGCTGCGTATGGTTGATGCCAGTAACTAAATCCACCTCCATGTCATTGAAGAATTTTTATTTAAGTACATGTGCAGTATTTTATTGCTAATGCAAATATGCAACATCGAGCTGTGTATAAATTGACATTGAGCTGTGCACATGATTGAATTAAAAAATTATTATTTTTTGTCTCATCCATCGAACTTCTATGCCAGGGGCTGGATTTTATTACCAAAGTTAACTACTGCTGTGTTCTGTTTTGTTTCTTCTTTTTGTTACAATGAGGGTAATTCAGACCTGATCACTAGGCTGTGTTTTCTCACAGCCTGCGATCAGGTCCAAACTGCGCATGTGTATGCACCGCAATGCGCAGGCGCGTTGCACGGGTACAAAACAGATCGCCACTCAGCGATGGGTTTGTGCAACGGATCCGTTCGCACAGGTGATCGCAAGGAGATTGACAGGAAGAAGGCGTTTCTGGGTGGCAACTGACCGTTTTCAGGGAGGGGTTGGAAAAATGCAGGCGTGTCCATGCGTTTGCAGGGAGGGTTCCTGACGTCAATTCTGGTCCCAGACAGGCTGATGTGATCGCAACGGCTGAGTAAGTCCTGGGCTGCGCAGAGACTGCACAAAATCAGTTTGTGCAGTTTTGCTACACATGCGTTCGCACACTTGTACAGCTAAAATACCCTCCCCCTGTCACAGGACAGCAAAAATCGCTTGCTATCGATCAGGTCTGAATTGGCACCCATGTGCAATAAGATTTAGCATTCCATTTAAAAGAAAACAAAAAAAAAACCCTGCATATTTATTCTGGAAGCTGAAATGTTTATTTTTGTACAACAACTAAACTCTACACATAATAATTTTATTTTAAACTTTATCAGAAAATGGCCATATATAAGGTCATCCCGCCTCCACTGAGTTGGCACCAGATGCTGCAGGTTTTTGCTTCCACGCCATTCCCCGGACACTTATTCTGCTCCCTCTCCGTTTCTGACCTTTTCAGAGGGAATCTGTTCTGCAGCTAAACAGACCATTCAACAACTTTTATTCCTGGACCAATTATGTTCCCCTTCCACAAATCTTTGCTTGTTCCCGGATCTTCTTTAATATGAAAAATGCTTAATATTATGCATGGTTATTTTACATTACAAGTGTCTCTTACAATTCTTACATTTTACACAGTCTGTAAATATGTAGAATGGAAAATAATCAGTCTTATTAATATATTCTACCAGCTCCTAAATAATTTTCATGAATACTAATATAATTAACGTAGCCAAGTCTTTTACGGTTATTGAGGCTACTACCAGTGTCGGAATGGGACATGAAGGGCCCACCGGGGGGATGCATTTATAAGGGCCCATACTTAGGGGTGTGGACAGCCTACAAAGGGGGTGTGGACAGCTTCCACAGTGGCTTGAAATACCCAATAGTTTAGTGCAGTGTAATGCAACATATCTGCCATGTATAATACAAGTGCATAGTCTGGAACCTGATCCCCAGAGGAAGGAGTGGGCACTCAGGCAGTGGGGCCTACCGGTGGTTCCCCTGGTACCCCTGTGGGCCAGTCCGACCCTGGCTACTACATGTATGTACACATGCTTGCCTTCCTTTGACTCCAACCAAGTTGTCAATAAATAAATTAATCCATACATTCTGTGTATCAATATTGCCGTTAGCTTTGACACCCAGTATATCCTTTGTATTAATGAAATTCATGCAATAATAGAAAATAGAGGTGACTTTTACAAAACAAAGTTTTCCCTTTGTTTTATATACACTCTTAGGTCTACAGGTGCTCTCCCAGTTGTGTAACTTCACTGCACTTTAGCCCAGTTACAGTTCTCTTATATTTGTTTACACATTCAACCCTCAAATTAGTGATTTTTTTTTAATCTTTACTCTATGGGGCATATTCATTATCACTTAAAAGTCACCATTTCTACACTCCCCAGGGGATGTAGAAATTGTGACATTCATCATACTCCGGAAAAGCATTTTTTCCCGGAGTTTGATGGTGAAACTGTTCGCCATCCTGAGATGGCGAACAGCGTCCTAATCTCTGCACAAGCTGCTGTTTACGTGGCAGCTTGTGCAGCAGGGGTAGGGGGTCCGTGGCTGCAGAACAATCTCTGCAGCCAGGCAGCCCCTGTGCTAATAGGCCGGTGCAGGCAGGAGGGAGCCGCACTGACTGTAATCTCCGCCACCGGGAGTAGGGAGTAGAGGCCGCTGCTGCTGTATGTTCCCCACAGCAAAGCACCTCTTATGCAGGAGCCAGCGGCAGGTGAGTGAGTGGGGGCCACGGCTGCAGCATGTTCCCCACAGCCGGAAACCCCTTATGCAGGAGTCGGCAGCGGGGAGAGTGAGAGGGGACTGCAGTTGAATAGTGAATATATATATATATATATATATATATATATATATATATATATAATATAATATTCATGCCCTTGTTCATGTGCTGCGCATGTGCAGCATGAAGAACACAGGGCAGCCAGCGGGGAAATTAGCACTTTTCGAAAAACTGTCTTCTCCAAAAGCACAGTTTTTCGGAATTGATAATCTTCTCATTGGGGCATATTAAATACTGAAAAAATTGTGAGAGAGTTCAATGAGAATTGGCGGTATATTCATCATGTTAATTATCGGGGGTCGTGCAGCCCCCGATAATTAACATTCTAAATCACGGTGAGCGCTGGAGCAATTCAACATTGCACCGGCACGGAGACAGCTGATCCGAAAATCAGCTGTCTCCACTAATTCTTTCGTAGCAGTGTAAAAATTTGGCCAGGGCCTGCAGTAGTGCAGCTGCGCGAAACCAGGGTTCATGCAAGTGCACAAAGCCCCCGGTCTCCGGCGGAAGAAGCCGAGCAGGGGTGCAGGGATCCAGAAGGATCCCTCTTCGCAAGCCGGGACTGCTTCCAATAGGTAAGCAGCAGGGGTGAGGGAACATTTGCCTTCTGTAGATGGCGAATGCTCCCGCAGTCAAGCTCCAAAGATATTGTATTTTTGAAACTTGATGAATGAGGTCCCCATACTAGTTTATGGGGACCTCAGGCCAGATCGGTGATATCTCCTGCGTTACCTTCATTATGAATGGCCCCAAAACTGAATTTTTACAAAAGTAGGTGACATTTTTCATTTTTACTTACTTTTGTAGAAATTAAGTGGTGATGAATATGCCACTTAATAACTAAAAATTCACATTGCACATTTTTTGATGATGAATATGCTCCTAAATAACGATTTATCTGCAATGAGTCAGAGCAGCTGCAAAGACCCATCCAGCTGGAGGATTAGCCCATAAGGGCATGATCTATGACTAAATATGGCAATCCCCCCCCCCACACACACACACACACCCACCCCTGATATAAATACTCTGCAATGTGTGGTACCTCCATTAAAATAGTGTGCAATCTTATTCTTAGATTTTTAAAATATTTTTTTCCTTTTTTTATTTATTTACAATTATATCACATTGGGTCTAAAGTGTGCTGTACCTTTACAGTAGCAAACAAAGGCACACAGGTGTGTCTGCTTATAGACATTGCAAGAGTTTCTCTTTACCCACATCTGAGATTTCTATCCTCCATAAACAGTTATTGGAGTAGTGATGAGCGGATTCGGTTTAAAACCGAGTAAAACCGAATCCGCTCATCACTAATTGGAAGTAGGGCTTTTTGGAACTGAATATGACAAGCCTACCAAATTCCTGACCCACACGCATAACCTTCAATGCTTCCCTATCCAGTTACATCCCCTCTGTACAGGCCACATAACCTCACATTTTGTCTCCCAACATTGCTGGGTGATCATATCATACAATCCACTAAGAACCTAGCAATCTGGGGAACCATTATGTAACAGGTAGCATCTATCCTTGTGTATCTATGCCTATTTCCCTATAGAGTGTAAGCTTGCGAGTAGGACCTTCCTACCTCTATGTCTGTCTGTCTTTGCCCAGTTTTGTTCTATAACTGTTGTTCTAATTGTAAAGCGCAACGGAATATGCTGCGCTATATAAGAAACTGCTAATAAATAATAATAAATAAATAAATCTCTGGGTGACCATATCTGAGCAATCACTATCCAAAGATGGAGACAAATTAGGATTCCAATTGTTCATTAAAGAACGCTGAAGATAATGGACACTAAAAAAGGTTCAACTAACTAAAAGCTGGTAATGGTTGGAGAATATACTTTATTGAAATAGGTAAAATAGGTCTTAACTAGCATAATATTAATTGGCAGAGAATCTGCCAATGTTGAAATTTGCACCTGTCAGCGGAGTACGTTGACAACAGATTGTAGAATGGTCAAGTTCCCTGATCTGAAATTGTAAGACAGATAAATCCAACAGTGTTCCAAGCAGACATAGTTTTTATGTGTTTACGGGGAAATGTTATGTCACAACAGGACCCTTTGGTGTACTGTAACTTTGAAAAGTGAGCGTCTTAAAAATAGAAACTGTTTAGAAGTCTGTAAGACTGTCAGAGCAGTGTTCATTGACAATACAGAGTTCTAGGGACACTGACATGGCTAGAAAACAGTTTAATTAGACCATCACATAAAACTATACACAGGGTGAATATGGTTCGCAACCAAAGTGAAATGTATTGTCAATTGTCAATAGTACATCAACTACTGTGCTATTATATTAAATCTACAGTACACTGAACTTGTTAGTGCTGACAACTGAGGAGAGCCAACAAATTTTCCTTCCCAGTCATCAGAATCTCCTAGGAACAATAAAATGATAATAAACAAACAAACAAATAAATAAATAATTAAACAATGACATTTTTTTCTTAATTAAACGTGGAATTTTTGGCCAATCAGGTATAAGGGAAGAGTCCATGTGTAACAAATAATGATAGGCTTATTTAGGAAGGGATGAAAAAGGATCAATTCAATTGTGGGCAATGCTGGCATTGTACAGATGCTGCACTTATGTTAGTCCTTAGGTAGGCAGTACGGATGGTATAACGGTTAGCATTACTGCCGCACAGCACTGAGGTCATGTGTTCGATTCCCACCATGGCTCTAACTGTATGAAGTTTGTATCTTCTGAGTACTCAGTTTTCCTCCCACAATGTAAAAATATACTGGTAGGTATTGGCTCTCCCCAAAAAAACACCCTAGTACGAATGTGTATCTAAATAAGTAGACTAGATGGGCCAAATGGTTCTTATCTGCCGTCAAATTATATGTTTCTTTGTGCTGCACACCAAAAAATGGGATTATAGTGTGAAATCAGGGCGAATGGGGAAGAGAGCATTGTAACAGAGCATTGCAGGCATAGGGCCTAATTCAGTAAGGAATGCAAATTCTGCTAATTAGCAGAATTTGCAATCCCTCTGTCCCCATGCTGGGGGCCGCCCATTGCAGGGCAAGGCCACCCAGCATGATAACCGCTGCGCCCACCCCCTTCAGCAAGCGGAAATTGAGATCGCATCGCAGAAATTAAGGATGCCTCCTGCCGATGCAGCTTAGCTGCGCCCGCAGAAAGCCTGCCTCCATATTTCGGATCATGCCCCCGCCACCCCCCCGTTCATGCCGCATAACCCCCATTTGCCAGCCCCCGCAACACTCCGACTCCGCCTAGGAAACGGAGTGTTGCTGCTGCCCCACAACCGCCTCCCCACAGAAAATGCAGCCGCATTTGTAATTTTTGCGGTTGGATCGCACACTGCAATCCAAACTGAATTAGCCCCATAGCCCGCAATTTGTTACTAATGGACATGACCCCAGATGTGTTCTGCCAGGGATACTCTGAAAATTGCTCACCCAAATGCGTTGATTCTGATAATATTCTGTCGAACATTTTCCACCTCAAACCTTGCCACAATAGCACATGTTTAGTACTACTATACTGGGGCAGAAGAACTTATATAAAATGCTGTCTATGGGGGTAAATCACATCTGATCGCTTCTGTGCGGTTTCGCACAGCGGGCAATCAGGTCCAAACTGCGCATGGGTATGCACAACAATGGGACAGGCATGTTGGACAGCTACAACGGGCATCGCCGGTCAGCGATGGACAGCTACAACGGGCATTCGCAAGGTTATTGACAGGAAAAGGGCGTTTATGAGTGGCAACTGACCATTTACAGGGAGTGTCCGGAGTGTCCAAGCGTTTTGAGGGAGGGTGTCTGACATTAGCAGGATTCAATCGCACTGGAAGAGTAAGTCCTGGGCTGCGCAGAGACTGCACACACTGATTTTTAGCAGCTCTGCTAACACATAGGATTGCACACTTGCACAGAGAAAATACACTCCCCCTGTAGGTGGCGACTATCTGATCGCAGGACTGCAAAAAATGCAGCCCAGCGATCAAATCTGAATTACCCCCAATATTTCAACGTTTGCATTAAAGTAACAATGTGCTGTATCTTGGAGAAATGTAATACACTTAAAAAGATATTTTCACAATCATTTCTAACAAAGGGATTCTATATATTCCAACATACTGTAAATTAGAGATGAGCGGGTTCGGTTTCTCTGAATCCGAACCCGCCAGAACTTCATGTTTTTTTTCACGGGTCCGAGCGACTCGGATCTTCCCGCCTTGCTCGGTTAACCCGAGCGCGCCCGAACGTCATCATGACGCTGTCGGATTCTCGCGAGGCTCGGATTCTATCGCGAGACTCGGATTCTATATAAGGAGCCGCGCGTCGCCGCCATTTTCACACGTGCATTGAGATTGATAGGGAGAGGACGTGGCTGGCGTCCTCTCCATTTAGATTATAAGAGACTGAGAGAGATTTACTGGAGCTGACTAGGAGGAGTACTGTTACTGTAGAAGTGTAGAGACTGAGTGGAGAGAGTTTACTAGTGAGGACAGTGCAGTTTACTTTATAATCCGTTCTCTGCCTGAAAAAAGCGATACACAGCACACAGTGACTCAGTCACATACCATATCTGTGTGCACTGCTCAGGCTCAGGCCAGTGTGCTGCATCATCTATTATCTATATATAATATTATATATATCTGTCTGACTGCTCAGCTCACACAGCTTATAATTGTGGGGGAGACTGGGGAGCACTACTGCAGTGCCAGTTATAGGTTATAGCAGGAGCCAGGAGTACATAATATATTATATAGTGAGTGACCACCAGACACACAGTGCAGTTTATTTAATATATCCGTTCTCTGCCTGAAAAAAGCGATACACACAGTGACTCAGTCAGTCACATACCATATCTGTGTGCACTGCTCAGGCTCAGGCCAGTGTGCTGCATCATCTATATATATTATATATCTGTCTGACTGCTCAGCTCACACAGCTTATAATTGTGGGGGAGACTGGGGAGCACTACTGCAGTGCCAGTTATAGGTTATAGCAGGAGCCAGGAGTACATAATATTATATTAAAATTAAACAGTGCACACTTTTGCTGCAGGAGTGCCACTGCCAGTGTGACTAGTGACCAGTGACCTGACCACCAGTATATATAATATTAGTAGTATACTATCTCTTTATCAACCAGTCTATATTAGCAGCAGACACAGTACAGTGCGGTAGTTCACGGCTGTGGCTACCTCTGTGTCGGCACTCGGCAGCCCGTCCATAATTGTATATACCACCTAACCGTGGTTTTTTTTTCTTTCTTTATAGTCATACTAGTTACGAGTATACTATCTCTTTATCAACCAGTCTATATTAGCAGCAGACACAGTACAGTGCGGTAGTTCACGGCTGTGGCTACCTCTGTGTCGGCACTCGGCAGCCCGTCCATAATTGTATATACCACCTAACCGTGGTTTTTTTTTCTTTCTTTATACATACATACTAGTTACGAGTATACTATCTCTTTATCAACCAGTCTATATTAGCAGCAGACACAGTACAGTGCGGTAGTTCACGGCTGTGGCTACCTCTGTGTCGGCACTCGGCAGCCCGTCCATAATTGTATATACCACCTAACCGTGGTTTTTTTTTCTTTCTTTATACATACATACTAGTTACGAGTATACTATCTCTTTATCAACCAGTCTATATATTAGCAGCAGACACAGTACAGTGCGGTAGTTCACGGCTGTGGCTACCTCTGTGTCGGCACTCGGCAGCCCGTCCATAATTGTATATACCACCTAACCGTGGTTTTTTTTTCTTTCTTTATACATACATACTAGTTACGAGTATACTATCTCTTTATCAACCAGTCTATATTAGCAGCAGACACAGTACAGTGCGGTAGTTCACGGCTGTGGCTACCTCTGTGTCGGCACTCGGCAGCCCGTCCATAATTGTATATACCACCTAACCGTGGTTTTTTTTTCTTTCTTTATACATACATACTAGTTACGAGTATACTATCTCTTTATCAACCAGTCTATATATTAGCAGCAGACACAGTACAGTGCGGTAGTTCACGGCTGTGGCTACCTCTGTGTCGGCACTCGGCAGCCCGTCCATAATTGTATATACCACCTAACCGTGGTTTTTTTTTCTTTCTTTATACATACATACTAGTTACGAGTATACTATCTCTTTATCAACCAGTCTATATTAGCAGCAGACACAGTACAGTGCGGTAGTTCACGGCTGTGGCTACCTCTGTGTCGGCACTCGGCAGCCCGTCCATAATTGTATATACCACCTAACCGTAGTTTTTTTTTCTTTCTTTATACATACATACTAGTTACGAGTATACTATCTCTTTATCAACCAGTCTATATATTAGCAGCAGACACAGTACAGTGCGGTAGTTCACGGCTGTGGCTACCTCTGTGTCGGCACTCGGCAGCCCGTCCATAATTGTATATACCACCTAACCGTGGTTTTTTTTTCTTTCTTTATACATACATACTAGTTACGAGTATACTATCTCTTTATCAACCAGTCTATATATTAGCAGCAGACACAGTACAGTGCGGTAGTTCACGGCTGTGGCTACCTCTGTGTCGGCACTCGGCAGCCCGTCCATAATTGTATATACCACCTAACCGTGGTTTTTTTTTCTTTCTTTATACATACATACTAGTTACGAGTGTACTATCTCTTTATCAACCAGTCTATATATTAGCAGCAGACACAGTACAGTGCGGTAGTTCACGGCTGTGGCTACCTCTGTGTCGGCACTCGGCAGCCCGTCCATAATTGTATACTAGTATCCAATCCATCCATCTCCATTGTTTACCTGAGGTGCCTTTTAGTTGTGCCTATTAAAATATGGAGAACAAAAATGTTGAGGTTCCAAAATTAGGGAAAGATCAAGATCCACTTCCACCTCGTGCTGAAGCTGCTGCCACTAGTCATGGCCGAGACGATGAAATGCCAGCAACGTCGTCTGCCAAGGCCGATGCCCAATGTCATAGTACAGAGCATGTCAAATCCAAAACACCAAATATCAGTAAAAAAAGGACTCCAAAACCTAAAATAAAATTGTCGGAGGAGAAGCGTAAACTTGCCAATATGCCATTTACCACACGGAGTGGCAAGGAACGGCTGAGGCCCTGGCCTATGTTCATGGCTAGTGGTTCAGCTTCACATGAGGATGGAAGCACTCAGCCTCTCGCTAGAAAAATGAAAAGACTCAAGCTGGCAAAAGCAGCACAGCAAAGAACTGTGCATTCTTCGAAATCCCAAATCCACAAGGAGAGTCCAATTGTGTCGGTTGCGATGCCTGACCTTCCCAACACTGGACGTGAAGAGCATGCGCCTTCCACCATTTGCACGCCCCCTGCAAGTGCTGGAAGGAGCACCCGCAGTCCAGTTCCTGATAGTCAGATTGAAGATGTCAGTGTTGAAGTACACCAGGATGAGGAGGATATGGGTGTTGCTGGCGCTGGGGAGGAAATTGACCAGGAGGATTCTGATGGTGAGGTGGTTTGTTTAAGTCAGGCACCCGGGGAGACACCTGTTGTCCGTGGGAGGAATATGGCCGTTGACATGCCAGGTGAAAATACCAAAAAAATCAGCTCTTCGGTGTGGAGGTATTTCACCAGAAATGCGGACAACAGGTGTCAAGCCGTGTGTTCCCTTTGTCAAGCTGTAATAAGTAGGGGTAAGGACGTTAACCACCTCGGAACATCCTCCCTTATACGTCACCTGCAGCGCATTCATAATAAGTCAGTGACAAGTTCAAAAACTTTGGGTGACAGCGGAAGCAGTCCACTGACCAGTAAATCCCTTCCTCTTGTAACCAAGCACACGCAAACCACCCCACCAACTCCCTCAGTGTCAATTTCCTCCTTCCCCAGGAATGCCAATAGTCCTGCAGGCCATGTCACTGGCAATTCTGACGAGTCCTCTCCTGCCTGGGATTCCTCCGATGCATCCTTGCGTGTAACGCCTACTGCTGCTGGCGCTGCTGTTGTTGCCGCTGGGAGTCGATGGTCATCCCAGAGGGGAAGTCGTAAGCCCACTTGTACTACTTCCAGTAAGCAATTGACTGTTCAACAGTCCTTTGCGAGGAAGATGAAATATCACAGCAGTCATCCTACTGCAAAGCGGATAACTGAGGCCTTGACAACTATGTTGGTGTTAGACGTGCGTCCGGTATCCGCCGTTAGTTCACAGGGAACTAGACAATTTATTGAGGCAGTGTGCCCCCGTTACCAAATACCATCTAGGTTCCACTTCTCTAGGCAGGCGATACCGAGAATGTACACGGACGTCAGAAAAAGACTCACCAGTGTCCTAAAAAATGCAGTTGTACCCAATGTCCACTTAACCACGGACATGTGGACAAGTGGAGCAGGGCAGGGTCAGGACTATATGACTGTGACAGCCCACTGGGTAGATGTATGGACTCCCGCCGCAAGAACAGCAGCGGCGGCACCAGTAGCAGCATCTCGCAAACGCCAACTCTTTCCTAGGCAGGCTACGCTTTGTATCACCGCTTTCCAGAATACGCACACAGCTGAAAACCTCTTACGGCAACTGAGGAAGATCATCGCGGAATGGCTTACCCCAATTGGACTCTCCTGTGGATTTGTGGCATCGGACAACGCCAGCAATATTGTGTGTGCATTAAATATGGGCAAATTCCAGCACGTCCCATGTTTTGCACATACCTTGAATTTGGTGGTGCAGAATTTTTTAAAAAACGACAGGGGCGTGCAAGAGATGCTGTCGGTGGCCAGAAAAATTGCGGGACACTTTCGGCGTACAGGCACCACGTACAGAAGACTGGAGCACCACCAAAAACTACTGAACCTGCCCTGCCATCATCTGAAGCAAGAAGTGGTAACGAGGTGGAATTCAACCCTCTATATGCTTCAGAGGTTGGAGGAGCAGCAAAAGGCCATTCAAGCCTATACAATTGAGCACGATATAGGAGGTGGAATGCACCTGTCTCAAGTGCAGTGGAGAATGATTTCAACGTTGTGCAAGGTTCTGATGCCCTTTGAACTTGCCACACGTGAAGTCAGTTCAGACACTGCCAGCCTGAGTCAGGTCATTCCCCTCATCAGGCTTTTGCAGAAGAAGCTGGAGGCATTGAAGAAGGAGCTAAAAGGGAGCGATTCCGCTAGGCATGTGGGACTTGTGGATGCAGCCCTTAATTCGCTTAACAAGGATTCACGGGTGGTCAATCTGTTGAAATCAGAGCACTACATTTTGGCCACCGTGCTCGATCCTAGATTTAAAGCCTACCTTGGATCTCTCTTTCCGGCAGACACAAGTCTGCTGGGGTTGAAAGACCTGCTGGTGACAAAATTGTCAAGTCAAGCGGAATGCGACCTGTCAACATCTCCTCCTTCACATTCTCCCGCAACTGGGGGTGCGAGGAAAAGGCTCAGAATTCCGAGCCCACCCGCTGGCGGTGATGCAGGGCAGTCTGGAGCGACTGCTGATGCTGACATCTGGTCCGGACTGAAGGACCTGACAACGATTACGGACATGTCGTCTACTGTCACTGCATATGATTCTCTCAACATTGATAGAATGGTGGAGGATTATATGAGTGACCGCATCCAAGTAGGCACGTCACACAGTCCGTACTTATACTGGCAGGAAAAAGAGGCAATTTGGAGGCCCTTGCACAAACTGGCTTTATTCTACCTAAGTTGCCCTCCCACAAGTGTGTACTCCGAAAGAGTGTTTAGTGCCGCCGCTCACCTTGTCAGCAATCGGCGTACGAGGTTACATCCAGAAAATGTGGAGAAGATGATGTTCATTAAAATGAATTATAATCAATTCCTCCGCGGAGACATTGACCAGCAGCAATTGCCTCCACAAAGTACACAGGGAGCTGAGATGGTGGATTCCAGTGGGGACGAATTGATAATCTGTGAGGAGGGGGATGTACACGGTGATATATCGGAGGGTGAAGATGAGGTGGACATCTTGCCTCTGTAGAGCCAGTTTGTGCAAGGAGAGATTAATTGCTTCTTTTTTGGGGGGGGTCCAAACCAACCCGTCATATCAGTCACAGTCGTGTGGCAGACCCTGTCACTGAAATGATGGGTTGCTTAAAGTGTGCATGTCCTGTTTTGTTTATACAACATAAGGGTGGGTGGGAGGGCCCAAGGACAATTCCATCTTGCACCTCTTTTTTCTTTTCTTTTTCTTTGCATCATGTGCTGATTGGGGAGGGTTTTTTGGAAGGGACATCCTGCGTGACACTGCAGTGCCACTCCTAGATGGGCCCGGTGTTTGTGTCGGCCACTAGGGTCGCTAATCTTACTCACACAGTCAGCTACCTCATTGCGCCTCTTTTTTTCTTTGCGTCATGTGCTGTTTGGGGAGGGTTTTTTGGAAGGGACATCCTGCGTGACACTGCAGTGCCACTCCTAGATGGGCCCGGTGTTTGTGTCGGCCACTAGGGTCGCTAATCTTACTCACACAGCTACCTCATTGCGCCTCTTTTTTTCTTTGCGTCATGTGCTGTTTGGGGAGGGTTTTTTGGAAGGGACATCCTGCGTGACACTGCAGTGCCACTCCTAGATGGGCCCGGTGTTTGTGTCGGCCACTAGGGTCGCTAATCTTACTCACACAGCTACCTCATTGCGCCTCTTTTTTTCTTTGCGTCATGTGCTGTTTGGGGAGGGTTTTTTGGAAGGGCCATCCTGCGTGACACTGCAGTGCCACTCCTAGATGGGCCCGGTGTTTGTGTCGGCCACTAGGGTCGCTAATCTTACTCACACAGCTACCTCATTGCGCCTCTTTTTTTCTTTGCGTCATGTGCTGTTTGGGGAGGGTTTTTTGGAAGGGACATCCTGCGTGACACTGCAGTGCCACTCCTAGATGGGCCCGGTGTTTGTGTCGGCCACTAGGGTCGCTTATCTTACTCACACAGCGACCTCGGTGCAAATTTTAGGACTAAAAATAATATTGTGAGGTGTGAGGTATTCAGAATAGACTGAAAATGAGTGTAAATTATGGTTTTTGAGGTTAATAATACTTTGGGATCAAAATGACCCCCAAATTCTATGATTTAAGCTGTTTTTTAGTGTTTTTTGAAAAAAACACCCGAATCCAAAACACACCCGAATCCGACAAAAAAAATTCGGTGAGGTTTTGCCAAAACGCGTTCGAACCCAAAACACGGCCGCGGAACCGAACCCAAAACCAAAACACAAAACCCGAAAAATTTCAGGCGCTCATCTCTACTGTAAATGTGACTTAGGGGTAAATTTACTAAAGCTTCAAAAAATGAAAAGTGGCTATGTTGCCCAAAGTAACCTATCAGATTCTGTCTATAATTTTTCTATCGCATCTTAGAAAATGATAGGCAGAATATGATTGGTTGCTATGGAGGAAAGTATGTTATTGACTCTGAGTCTGCTGCATTGTAAAATTATGCAACCTTGCTTGGTAAAAAAAAATGTAAAACACCTGTGGTCACTAAGAGCATCGCACCATGAATAAATGGATCATGTTTTAGCAGAAATAACACGTTTGTATCATACATTTTGTTTATTAAAGTTATAAATGCTTGTTTGATTTCTGTTACAATATCTCCTTTTGTCCTATTGTCCCCGCTGCTGCAAATAAATAAATATATATATATATATATATATATATATATATATTTAGATAAAACCCTATTAAGGTAATTCTGAGAATAAGATGAATGTACAGTATAACACAACATTTACAGAAATATAATGTTCTTTAAAATCGTTTATTATAAGCCTTTTTATAAAGAACACGTTATTTAAGTTTTTTTTTTTCTATTTGCCAAGTCATAAAAGATTTGTCAGTTGTTTCAACAAACATACAATGATAGACCCAGATGGACAGATCCACAGGAGATTCTGTAATCTTTCTGTACACTGTACATGAGTAATTGTTGGGAAAAGAGACTATCATGACACATATTATTATTACATCATGGCTGTAACAACTTTATGACATTAGATAAGATTACACCATTAGCCTACACATCCCAGCATAGCGTAAAATTAGTTAATTACAATCTGTCTTGTTACTTATTTATACCCCTTTTCCACTAGCTCAAAAAACACAGGTAAATGCACGGGGGCGCGCATTTACTTGTGTTTTTTGCAAGTGGAAAACGGTCCCCCCGCAAAAACCCGGATCAAGTGACCCATGAATCCTACCCAGGTAAATACCTGGGTAGGACACGGGAATGATCCGGGTAGGGTTGTAGTGTAAACGGGAACTGTGTCGATGGGACACGGCTCACGTTTACACTGTATGGAAGGGCGGCGCTGGGAGATCATGTGATCTCCCAGCGCCGCCCCTGCCGTGTCACTAGCAGCGTCACCAACCCAGCAATATGCTGGGTTGGTGACTGCTGATGGGAAAGGGGGCTGAGCACGGGCCGCAGCCGGATAGCAACCGTGTCAGGCTCCCGGCTGCGACCCGGGCTCATAGGTGGAAAAGGGGTATTATACTGTACTGTACTGTACTGTACTGTACTTATATTGTGCAACACTCCCAGCAATTTCTTCCAATTTGTAGATATATATCTGAGGGGGAGATATTTAAAACTTCCTGAAGATGACAGAGATATTGCCCACAGGCAACCAATCTTATTGTAGCTATCATTTATTGAGTACATTCTGTAAAATGACAGCTAGAATTGGATTGGTTGATATGGGCAATACCTCCACTGTCAGCCATAACAGTTTTTTGTTTTTTTTTAACCTCCCCATGATTCTGCTAACATTAGATCACTATAGTGCAGTTCCATTGTAGCTCACTCTGATCTCTCTTATTCGTTATGAAGATGCAATAACAAATTCTAAAATTGTAATTAAATGTAAATATTAAATAGAATAAATATACGGTAATCCCTACTTTTCAACAGCTCCCTCCCTGCTCTAATTCACACCAATATGCAGTGGCAATTAGAGAACAATATTTTCAGCACTGTTCTATGGAATATTGACCTCATTTCAATTTGGCTGCAGAAGTTTGCCATAATTGTTCTCATGTCATGTCGCGCCCGACCATTGCCCCAACTCCCCGTTTCCCCTACTCCGGAGTCGGGGAATCTGGGAAATCCAACAGGTTGCAATCCCCAATTTGACGATTCCTATCGGCAAATGGGGGATTTTTAACTTGCAAAATTTCTTCAATGCCCTGATGGATAGCCTGTCATCGATGTTCACCAATCATCAGATCGTTCTTGGAGAGTGGTAGCACTGATGTGTGGCCTACATTAGAGTATACCTGCTGGCCGAGTAGAACACAGTAGGCAGAGCTGCTCAGTGAGGCCTCCAGATGGCCAAATTGGCCCATAAGACCATCGGTTATTCTGGCACTTGTCAGAATTTTCAGATGCCCGGTTTTGCCGTGGTTCCCAGTAAATCTAAAGATAAAGGTGGTATGGTTCTATTAGAAGAATTGTTGCTGCTGGTAAGGCAGGTGTTGCTACCTAGGTTACTTATAAAAACTATAGAAAAAAATAATAAATAAAATGAATGTAATATTTGCATCCTGTGATTAAATGCCATGCAGGACTAGAGGACCCATTTACAGTTAACAGTTTTAGAAACCATAGTTTAAAATGTAAGGTCACCCATGTGAACACACTACACAATTGCCATGAGTTTTTCTGTCTTTCACTTCTAAATGCGATGGCATCAATTATAAGAATCGGTCACAGTGAGTCAGCGGCAGAGAAGATGGGAACCAGTTACACGGCTCAAATGTCAGCAGAGCATCACATGTCATCAGATTCTGCCTGGGTGCCAATTAGTTTAGCAAAATGTCTATTTGTTTAAAGCTTTAAAGACTACTGGTACACCTGACATCTGTCTGTGCAGGGTAGTATATTAAATTTCACACTTCATCAAAGTAGACAAGTTGACAATTCACATCTAATTAGTAAAAAAAAGGTCTCAAATATGTTAATGAATTCCTGGTAGGTTTAGTGACAGTTTTGGCTGATGCTTAATATTGCGGCGTATTTACAGTATAGTGGTGCAGAGTTGACATTCTGTTTATTCTGTACGACAATAAGTAAATAACAAAACAAATGTATGGTACTGTACGATGACCAATTTACAGGACATGGTACATTCTCTTTATATTTTCTTCAGTTGGGTCTTGTTATATGTTTCATATTTTTTTAATACTGTTTACAAATTTCCAGATTTCTTTTTGGAAGGACAAAGTTGTTACTAATGGTTCCTAAGTTGTTTTTAATTATCATTCTGCACGTACTGTACAGTATGTACTGCTGTTCCTGTAATAACTGGGAAAATATGTTTTCAAGCATGCTATGTTCAAGTACTGTACGCCAATACTGTACCTGCTGTGCATGACAATTCCCTGAGAGACACAACTCTGCTATAGTTCTGTACACTAGCCGCAATTGTAAGTACTTAGCTGTGTTCTAAGTCGCATAGATCTCTGCAATTGCACTACCCCCTCCCCCCCCAGCCCTCTGTCCGCAAGAGTCCATCATCAGTAGTATTATAGCAGCTTACACCTACACTATGCCAGGTGTAAGAGGCCCAAATGAAATAGGTGTCCTCTTTACATGCACACTACTCAAAATATGGTGTAACTCTGGCAACTCGCCCTTTACATGCCCATGACACTTCCACAAGAAGGTTCTCCTCCCTGCATATGCCCAGTTGCCATTCAATTGCCACCCGGAAATGCACATATATTTCTTTGTTTCTCTTTATATCTGTGTTATACTGTTTGACTATTTAAAGCGCCTGGGTCACTGAGTCCTACCAGTTGTTTTGCTATATGCTTAAATTGGAACATGGTGAGGTTCCGTGTAGTGAATCGAATCTGGGCAGCTTATGCACCAATATATACTGTAGGGGGTTCTTCCTTTCTTTGTCTAGTAGTATTTGTAGTGTCTATGAAACGGTCTCTTTATGAAAGGCACTCAGGTGCATGTCCTGGAGGACAGAGGGGGTAATTCACACCCGATTGTAGCAGCAAATTTATTAGCAGTTGATCAAAACCTAATTCAGACCTGATCGTAGATATGCGGAGGGACGCCCAGCACAGGGCTAGTGCACCCCGCATGTCAGGCCTGACCCCCCGCACAAGTACAAAATCATCACACTGCGGCAATGCTTTTGTACTGGAAGAGTAGCTCCCTGCCAGTGCAGCTGCTGCACACTGGCAGGAGCTACTCGTCGCTGTGAGGGTCGCAGCGGCTGCGTGTGATGTCACGCAGCCGCCCCGGCCCGCCCCCCCAATGGTCCAGGCACACCTAAGTTACCCAGACCGCGCCCACTAAACAGCGGCCAAACGCTGCCGGCCCGCCCCCTCTAGCCCAGCAACCGTCTCTGCCTGTCAATCAGGCAGAGGCGATAACAGGGCTGAGACAGCTGTCAGCTACAGCGCCGGCACATGCGCAGTTCAGACCTGATCGGCTGCTGTGCGAAAACACACAGCACCAATCAGGTATCAATTAGGCCCCATGTGCACTGCAGGTGTGGCAGATATAACATGTGCAGAGAGAGTTATATTTGGGTGGGTTACTTTGTTTCTGTGCAGGGTAAATACTGGCTGCTTTATTTTTATACTGCAATTTAGACTTCAGTTTGAACACACCCCACCCAAATCTAACTCTCTCTGCACATGTTACATCTGCCCCCCCCTTCCCCTTGCAGTGCATATGGTTTTGCCCAACTGCTACGATCAGGTATGAATTACCCCCAGAGAGAGAAGACGCACGATTAAACCGCACATGCACAGTAACACATTGTGTCACCACCCCTCCATCCTGGACTCAGCTCATTCGCCTCTTACCCTTTAGGGGTACATTTACTAAGCAGTGATAAGAGCGGAGAAGTAAGCCAGTGGAGAAGTTGCCCATGGCAACCAATCAGCACTGAAGTAACATCTATAATTTGCATACTATAAAATGATACAGAGCTGCTGATTGGTTGATGGGGAAATTTCTCCACTGGCTCACTTCTCCGTTCTTATCACTGCTTAGTAAATGTCCCCCTTAGTCTGTTATATGCATTTGAATTCTTTAACCCTATAACCATGTTTCTCAGGGAAATATTTTAGATGGTTTGAGCCAGTACTTGCATCTGATAGCAGGGGCAGGCAACAGGGAAAAATTATTTATTTATTTATTTATTTATTTATTTATTTATATATATACAGTACTTCTTTATATAAATTTTTACTTTTATTTTTACCAATTACGGATTTTTTTCTACATTTATAGAGAGAAATGTTGAACTGGAAGCCCAAGTACGTTTGTTTCACTCAGCCTTAATACTGACACCTAGTATAGCCAGAAAGCTGTCATTCGTTTGCCTGACATAATTATCTTAGTAATTTATGGAGATAACTGATCATCTATTACTGTGATAAGCTGCCATAGAACATCTTTGTTATCGCCACATATTAATAAATTGCTCCTATACAGGCATGGAAATAATTGGTGCTTTAAAACTAGTGCACAGAAACTTCAAAAGCTAGCTCTGAGAGGCAAATTATTCATATAGGTCAGTGTAAGAGTTAATATTAACATTAAAATAAAATATACCAGCTTTTATGAAATTCAGATATTATAAGGTAAATGTCACTATATGGGTGCAAGGAAAGTCGAGGTTACATTGAATTTACCCATTAGCCTGGGGATTCCTGAGACACATGCACAGCCCATCTTCAGATGGTGGTAGCCGCAGGGGCCAAGTTGGTAAATCTGGCAGCTTCGCATTCCCCATAGAAAACTATGGGGGTTTGCGGCTGCTGGCAGGAATGGAAGGATCCCTCAATAATACATTGTGGTAATACTACATATTTGCAGTTAAACCCCAAAAATTAGTCTTTTTTTTTGGGGGGGGGGGGGGGGGGGGGGGGGGTTTAAGCCGCAAAAATGGGGTCTGGAGTCTTGGGGTAGGGTCTGTAGGTTTAGTTATCTTTTTATACAGTATGCTTATTTAGCCTTGGACATGTTCAGGTCCATCTACAACGGCCCTGGGCACTGGGGGCATGACCAAATCAGTGGAGGAGTACCCACACTCCCTAAAAAAATGTGAAAAAATAATATGGTGCTGATTCCCCCTTAGCGACTGACCCAGGCCACATTTGTTGCCCAAAGCGCTGCTGAGCAACTGACTTATCCGGGGCCCCAGTCGGGCCCCTTCACAAGCACGTGCCCAGGCAAAGTGTACCCACTCTCAGTGCCACTGGACGTGCTATTATGGGAGCATGGTAAAATTGGTGTTAAATCTGCATAAGTGTAAAATAAGGAAAATTTCTAAAAACGCCCCAAAGCTTAGGTAAGAAAAGTGAGAAGCAGACAAGGCAATTTGCAATTAACCAGAGGGGTCATCAAAAATGCATCTGTAGATATTGGCAAATACAGTTATACCTGTATTCCTGTTACGTACATCATTTTGATTGTTTTCCATTACTAAAACATGAAGTACTTTACCAGACACTGGGCCTAATTCAAGGTTGATCGCAAAATAACATTTTCCCCTAACAGGCAAAACCATGTGCACTGCAGGTGGGGCAGATGTAACGTGCCTACATGTTTATATGTTTAATGTTGTATGTGATTGTTTTGTGTATACCGGTATTAGGATCACTTTTAGGGAACAAGATTTTCTAGGAAAAGTGTTTTTTTCTTGTATTAATAAAATACTATATTTTTAACTAATATTGATTTTATGAATATTTTCATTTCTCGTACCAATATTACCATTAAATAGTCATTATACACCTAATAACAATAGCGCTGGGAGACATTCTTTTTCTTTTTATCAAGCGGAACGTGACCCGTCAACAGCTCCTCCTTCACATTCTCCCGCAACTGGGGGTGCGAGGAAAAGGCTAAGACTTTATGGAATGTCCAAAGTTTTAAACAAACAAACACTTACTTCAAGGTGGTAACTGGAACAGGTGTCTGCCGGCAGACAATTCAGATAGCTCCGCAATCTACTAGTTTCGCCTGGCACCGCAGGCTTCCTTTGGACATTCCATATTAAGAAGTTTAGGATCTTTGGCCATATGTGCTAGCTTCTACTCTGGGAAAGAATCCACAGCAAGCAACTGGTACCAATTAAGACTCTTTGGACAATTTTCCATACATAATAAAGGACTGTGATACAATTATCACGTATATATGCCTACATTTACCTGAGGAACTCCAACCCAGTGAATAAATCGCTATTTAGCGTATCACCGGTATGCCTACATGTTTATATGTTTAATGTTGTATGTGATTGTTTTGTGTATACCGGTATTAGGATCACTTTTAGGGAACAAGATTTTCTTGGAAAAGTGTTTTTTTCTTGTATTAATAAAATACTATATTTTTAACTAATATTGATTTTATGAATATTTTCATTTCTCGTACCAATATTACCATTAAATAGTCATTATACACCTAATAACAATAGCGCTGGGAGACATTCTTTTTCTTTTTATCAGCTTTTTCTTTTTATCAGCTGCTTCAGTTGATTAGGAATAGCTTACGAGCGCAGTCCTCTACTCTTGGCTTTTTTACACGTTCCGCTTGACTTGACAATTTTCTCACCAGCAGGTCTTTGAACCTCTGCAGACTTGTGTCTGCCGGAAAAAGAGATACAACGTAGGTTTTAAATCTAGGATCGAGCACGGTGGCCAAAATGTAGTGCTCTGATTTCAACAGATTGACCACCCGTGAATCCTGGTTAAGCGAATTAAGGGCTCCATCCACAAGTCCCACATGCCTAGCGGAATCGCTCTCTTTTAGCTCCTCCTTCAATGTCTCCAGCTTCTTCTACAAAATCCTGATGAGGGGAA